>NC_090891.1:4077635-4087635 GCF_036669925.1 Montipora capricornis | reverse complement strand
ACCTTAAATTGAAGCGATTTTTGCACTCATTGTTAAAGTAACGTGTTTCTAGACATTTTTGTCCAGGATCTCAGTTGGCTTTCATTGTATTACTGCCATACAGTTACTTACTATATTGGCATGACGGGAAGGCGTATATACATGTATCTTTTGCATTTTATATGGTGTTTTGAAAAAAAAAAAGGTTTAATTATCCAATCTGCGGTGATTGGAAAACGGGCAGCGATGAACTGGATTTTGTGGGGTTTGTGGTACGACTTAATCTGAAGCCATCTCAGTGCTTTCTGTGAATTAGGTCGAAAACACACCTAATTTGGCAAATCAAACAGTGCGATTGTCACCCTTTCACTTTTTATGGTACGCTAGAAAAATCTTGGAACCAATGTAAAAATAATTTTAGTTAAACAAGTATATTCTGGTTGACACATGACATCTAAAACGTTCGCAATATGTATGAAATTAGCTGTTGTTCGTGTACAAGGAACTTTACACATGGCGTGCCATTGAAATGGATATCCACTTTCCAAAAAATCAGCTCTAAACATACGTTATAGAAAGGTACATTTTCAAAGAGATAATTAATTTTGCAACATTACTTATTACTTTTGCATTAGCCTGCTTCCGAAAGATTTCTAATGCTTAGTAGCCAGTTTTCTAAGTGAGGTGTCAAGTACAGGCTAATGCACACTTCTGTGGAATGACAGTCTCAATGTACTACATGTTTACATACCTTTTTGCAGTGTTTCCACTTCATAACACGGGTCCGTTAATGGTGACCTTCCAACCTTGGTATAGCCTGCTACTTTAATGCAGTACTTGGTGAAAGGTTTCAGTCCACCAATTAAGGCACTCGTTTGACTTGCAGTTGCATTCTTACTGAAATATTGAGATTGACCTGTCTCATTGTAAAACACTGTGTAGCCAGTAATAATGCCATTTTGGTCCTTTTCTGGTATTTCCTCCCAGACAACTCTAATCGTGTGAGCATCCTCTGCTTTTGTTCCATTTTGCCCTTTCACAATGACTGGATCAGAGCTGGGAACTATTTATAAAACACAAACAAAAAAAGGTGACCAAAAATCATCTTTTTACACATACTTTTTCTTAAAGTACATGCACTTTGCAGTTCATCAATTTTCCTATTTTGCACTTCACTTTGTTATGAAACTTGAGTTCTTTTAAATATTTCAGTAATTTCATGCACATTATTTCATTAAATGTCGTGGACTCCACAGGTGCCATTTTTATTGTCATGGCTAAGACAATAAGAGTCACCTGAGGGACTTCCTTGTAAGGACGGTGCCTACTAATTCAAAGGTATTTTTGGCCCGGTTTATGATTAAATCTTAACAAGCGTTATTGAAATCCAAAAAGAAAATTGGGGGTAACCATGCATTTTTAATGATAATTGATGAATAAAGCTTTAAAATACAAAGCAATGCATGGCGTTCTTTCTCAAATTGAAGCTTAGTTATCTCTCAAAAATGCATGGTTACCCCCAATTTTCCTTTTGGATACCACGAGTACTTACTAAGATCTACTTTCTCCGGATAGTTTAAACTGCGCATAAAGACATGTATCACTGTAATTGTAAGGATCACCAATAGGAAACCCGAGTATCTCGAGATGCGCAGAATGTATGCGCAATAACAATAGTACAATGTAGGCACCGTCCTTAAGACAAATCTGGAGTAAGAGGGATTGGTCTCCCAAACAATGGAGCAAAGGGTAATAATTGGTTACACTCAAGGGAAGCTCATGCATACAGCAGCCAAGAAAAAAAAAAGGGGCTAATTATCCAATCTGATGTGATTGGAAAACAGACAGCGATGAACTGGATTTTGTGGGGTTTGTAGTATGACTTAATCTGAAGCCATCTCAGCGCTTTCTGTGAATTAGGTCGAAAACACACCTAATTTGAGGGTCGGTGAACAGGAGAACACTGCACTCCACCACCGCACTAGGAAGATCGTTCATTTGGTGGATAAATAACAGTGGTCCTAAAATTGACCTCCGTGGTACACCAACACACTCAAGTTCAGCAGCACTGGATACACCCTGAAATTCAGCAATTTGGGTGCGGTTCCGTAGATAGTTTGTAAACCACTCATGTTCACCATCCACCACTCCAAACTTGTCCCCGCAGTTTGTTCAGCAGCACTTCATGGTTGACGGTGTCAAACACTTTCCGCAGGTCGATCAAACCAACACCAGTCAACTGGCCTTAGTCAATGTTCCTTCGGATTGTATCCACGAGGAACATACTGCAGCGGCCCAATCCATGGAGTGGCACTTTCGGAAACCGCATTCATAAGGGCTAAGAACCTTGTGCCACTGAAGGTAAGCATATAATTGATGATGCACAGCTCTTTCTAGCACCTTAGAAACTGCAGGCAAAATAGAGATAGGTCGATAGTTGTCCATATAATCAGCCATATCTTTTTTGGACAAGAGATGTTAATAATTGCAGTCAAGGGGTTTGGCAACAATGTCCACTAAATCAACCAAAAGGCGGGCTGGAATGTTGTCAAGGCCAACTGCTTTACCAGGTTTTAAAACGCACAGTTGAGATCTCACATAAGCATCCGACACTTCAGCAAACTTGAAATCAGAGTAGTGGTAAGAAGGAACTGATTGACAGGGACTGCCACTGGAACCAGGGTAAGACTGAAAAGACTCCAACAACCGAGTCACAGAAGACGTAAACAACTTTTTGAAGGAATCAGCAATCAGGTTAAGAAAGCCCACATGCCAAGGTTGTACAATTGGCTGCAGGATGGCTTTACTCCAGGCTTTACTCGCCTTCAATCAATCATCGCATACCTCAGTTTTTCGGATACACAGCGCACTCGGCTATATTAAAGGTGCACCTTTAACTTTCAAACTTGATGGCATTTATGTCATAAACTGCGGACAATCTCATCAAAATACTCGGTTATAAGACGCATCTCAAATAGAGGAATAGGGTTCAACTCATCGCTAATTATGCTGTCAACGGTATAGGTATCGGTGCATCCAACCTCAAATCAGGTAACTCTCCCAGCAACCTTGGAGCATCGTTTGATAGTTCTGTCTCTGAATGTACAGTTGTACACATCAAGAAGGTTTGCATCAAGGCGTTCCTTGCATGGCAAATAAGGAAGTTCTTGTCTGAGAATCAACGAAGACTCTGATTTACGCGTTCGTCACCTCTCATCTGGACCACTGCAACTCATTACTGTTTGGTATTCCACAATGCCAGTTTGATCGACTACAATGACTGTGGACTTACACAACGCCGACTCTGATGTATTTCCACTAGCTGCTGGTTCGTTTTCGTTTCCACTATAAGTTCGCTTATCTAGTGTACAAAGCTCTGGAGGGAATGGCTTCACCTTATCTGAGTGAGCTCTTACAATTCAAGACTTAAGGCTGCTATGCCGCAGTCCCAATCAACTACTCTAAGAACGGCAAAGAACAACTGTAATCACAGTGCAGAAAAAAGCCGAAGGTTGAAAATTCCACGCCAGGAGCAACTACATGTATAAATTTTCAACAAGTTAAGCTTATATTTCATGGAGATAAAGAACTAAATAACTACATGATATTTTGGTGAGCTAAGATTAATAATGACTGTATTCAGTGCTGCAATAATATTGACCCTTAAGTGGGCAGTGGTCTTTCTGCTTGCCAGGTGGGAAAAACATAAGACATGACAGCAATATCTGTAATCGAGAATTTTTTGTACCACATGGTTTGTTTCAATGGCACTTGGCAAATTCATTGACTTCTGTTAGCACTTCACTCTGAAAAGTTGGACAATGCCCTGCATGGTTTAATATAAGACCATGAATAGCATGTGGTCATCCACCATACACACTGTATGACAATCACCCCAACAACTCAATGTACCGGTGTATAAACAATTCTAACCATCTTCATCAATTTAAAAAAAGCAGCAATACAGGGCAATTATAAATTCAAAAAGGCGACATGACAACATCAGGGTAATTGGTTTTACTGTAAAATGTGACACATCTGAATGTTGTACTCTTATCCTTTCAGAGAGTTAGTGCTATTTTTTGGTGCATTTAAAGTACAGGAGTGTCATTGGCACAAACATACAGTGTAGCTGCAGTTTGTTTCAACATTGCTTACGCGTGGAGAAGGGAAAAGGGAGGCAATAAGGGAACTTGTTACAAAATAAAAGGTAAACCTTAAATTGAAGCGATTTTTGCACTCATTGTTAAAGTAACGTGTTTCTAGACATTTTTGTCCAGGATCTCAGTTGGCTTTCATTGTATTACTGCCATACAGTTACTTACTATATTGGCATGACGGGAAGGCGTATATACATGTATCTTTTGCATTTTATATGGTGTTTTGAAAAAAAAAAAGGTTTAATTATCCAATCTGCGGTGATTGGAAAACGGGCAGCGATGAACTGGATTTTGTGGGGTTTGTGGTACGACTTAATCTGAAGCCATCTCAGTGCTTTCTGTGAATTAGGTCGAAAACACACCTAATTTGGCAAATCAAACAGTGCGATTTTCACCCTTTCACTTTTTATGGTACGCTAGAAAAATCTTGGAACCAATGTACAAATAATTTGAGTTAAACAAGTATATTCTGGTTGACACATGACATATCTAAAACGTTCGCAATATGTATGAAATTAGCTGTTGTTCGTGTACAAGGAACAGACATTACACATGGCGTGCCACTGAAATGGAAATCTACTTTCCAAAAAATCAGCTCTAAACATACGTTATAGAAAGGTACATTTTCACAGAGCTAATTAATTTTGTAAAATTACTTATTACTTTTGCATTAGCCTGCTTCTGAAAGATTTCTAATGCTTAGTAGCCAGTTTTCTAAGTGAGGTGTCAAGTACAGGCTAATGCACACTTCTGTGGAATGACAGTCTTAATGTACATGTTTACATACCTTTTTGCAGTGTTTCCACTTCATAACATGGGTCCGTTAATGGTGACCTTCCAACCTTGGAATAGCCTGCTACTTTAATGCAGTACTTGGTAAAAGGTTTCAGTCCACCAATTAAGGCACTCGTTTGACTTGCAGTTGCATTCTTACTGAAATATTGAGATTGACCTGTCTCATTGTAAAACACTGTGTAGCCAGTAATAATGCCATTTTGGTCCTTTTCTGGTATTTCCTCCCAGACAACTCTAATCGTGTGAGCATCCTCTGCTTTTGTTCCATTTTGCCCTTTCACAATGACTGGATCAGAGCTGGGAACTATTTATAAAACACAAACAAAAAAAGGTGACCAAAAATCATCTTTTTACACATACTTTTTCTTAAAGTACATGCACTTTGCAGTTCATCAATTTTCCTATTTTGCACTTCACTTTGTTATGAAACTTGAGTTCTTTTAAATATTTCAGTAATTTCATGCACATTATTTCATTAAATGTCGTGGACTCCACAGGTGCCATTTTTATTGTCATGGCTAAGACAATAAGAGTCACCTGAGGGACTTCCTTGTAAGGACGGTGCCTACTAATTCAAAGGTATTTTTGGCCCGGTTTATGATTAAATCTTAACAAGCGTTATTGAAATCCAAAAAGAAAATTGGGGGTAACCATGCATTTTTAATGATAATTGTTGAATAAAGCTTTAAAATACAAAGCAATGCATTGCGTTATTTATCAAATTGAAGATTAGTTATCTCTCAAAAATGCATAGTTACCCCCAATTTTCCTTTTGGATACAACGAGTAATTACTAAGATCTTCTTTCTCCGGATAGTTTAAACTGCGCATAAAGACATGTATCACTGTAATTGTAAGGATCACCAATAGGAAACCCGAGTATCTCGAGATGCGCGGAATGTATGCGCAATAACAATAGTACAATGTAGGCACCGTCCTTAAGACAATCTGGAGTAAGAGGGATTGGTCTCCCAAACAATGGAGCAAAGGGTAATAAGTCGTTACACTCAAGGGAAGCTCATGCATACAGCAGCCAAGAAAAAAAAAAGGGGCTAATTATCCAATCTGATGTGATTGGAAAACAGACAGCGATGAACTGGATTTTGTGGGGTTTGTAGTATGACTTAATCTGAAGCCATCTCAGCGCTTTCTGTGAATTAGGTCGAAAACACACCTAATTTGAGGGTCGGTGAACAGGAGAACACTGCACTCCACCACCGCACTAGGAAGATCGTTCATTTGGTGGATAAATAACAGTGGTCCTAAAATTGACCTCCGTGGTACACCAACACACTCAAGTTCAGCAGCACTGGATACACCCTGAAATTCAGCAATTTGGGTGCGGTTCCGTAGATAGTTTGTAAACCACTCATGTTCACCATCCACCACTCCAAACTTGTCCCCGCAGTTTGTTCAGCAGCACTTCATGGTTGACGGTGTCAAACACTTTCCGCAGGTCGATCAAACCAACACCAGTCAACTGGCCTTAGTCAATGTTCCTTCGGATTGTATCCACGAGGAACATACTGCAGCGGCCCAATCCATGGAGTGGCACTTTCGGAAACCGCATTCATAAGGGCTAAGAACCTTGTGCCACTGAAGGTAAGCATATAATTGATGATGCACAGCTCTTTCTAGCACCTTAGAAACTGCAGGCAAAATAGAGATAGGTCGATAGTTGTCCATATAATCAGCCATATCTTTTTTGGACAAGAGATGTTAATAATTGCAGTCAAGGGGTTTGGCAACAATGTCCACTAAATCAACCAAAAGGCGGGCTGGAATGTTGTCAAGGCCAACTGCTTTACCAGGTTTTAAAACGCACAGTTGAGATCTCACATAAGCATCCGACACTTCAGCAAACTTGAAATCAGAGTAGTGGTAAGAAGGAACTGATTGACAGGGACTGCCACTGGAACCAGGGTAAGACTGAAAAGACTCCAACAACCGAGTCACAGAAGACGTAAACAACTTTTTGAAGGAATCAGCAATCAGGTTAAGAAAGCCCACATGCCAAGGTTGTACAATTGGCTGCAGGATGGCTTTACTCCAGGCTTTACTCGCCTTCAATCAATCATCGCATACCTCAGTTTTTCGGATACACAGCGCACTCGGCTATATTAAAGGTGCACCTTTAACTTTCAAACTTGATGGCATTTATGTCATAAACTGCGGACAATCTCATCAAAATACTCGGTTATAAGACGCATCTCAAATAGAGGAATAGGGTTCAACTCATCGCTAATTATGCTGTCAACGGTATAGGTATCGGTGCATCCAACCTCAAATCAGGTAACTCTCCCAGCAACCTTGGAGCATCGTTTGATAGTTCTGTCTCTGAATGTACAGTTGTACACATCAAGAAGGTTTGCATCAAGGCGTTCCTTGCATGGCAAATAAGGAAGTTCTTGTCTGAGAATCAACGAAGACTCTGATTTACGCGTTCGTCACCTCTCATCTGGACCACTGCAACTCATTACTGTTTGGTATTCCACAATGCCAGTTTGATCGACTACAATGACTGTGGACTTACACAACGCCGACTCTGATGTATTTCCACTAGCTGCTGGTTCGTTTTCGTTTCCACTATAAGTTCGCTTATCTAGTGTACAAAGCTCTTGAGGGAATGGCTTCACCTTATCTGAGTGAGCTCTTACAATTCAAGACTTAAGGCTGCTATGCCGCAGTCCCAATCAACTACTCTAAGAACGGCAAAGAACAACTGTAATCACAGTGCAGAAAAAAGCCGAAGGTTGAAAATTCCACGCCAGGAGCAACTACATGTATAAATTTTCAATAAGTTAAGATTATATTTCATGGAGATAAAGAACTAAATAACTACATGATATTTTGGTGAGCTAAGATTAATAATGACTGTATTCAGTGCTGCAATAATATTGACCCTTAAGTGGGCAGTGGTCTTTCTGCTTGCCAGGTGGGAAAAACATAAGACATGACAGCAATATCTGTAATCGAGAATTTTTTGTACCACATGGTTTGTTTCAATGGCACTTGGCAAATTCATTGACTTCTGTTAGCACTTCACTCTGAAAAGTTGGACAATGCCCTGCATGGTTTAATATAAGACCATGAATAGCATGTGGTCATCCACCATACACACTGTATGACAATCACCCCAACAACTCAATGTACCAGTGTATAAACAATTCTAACCATCTTCATCAATTTAAAAAAAGGCAGCAATACAGGGCAATTATAAATTCAAAAAGGCGACATGACAACATCAGGGTAATTGCTTTTACTGTAAAATGTGACACATCTGAATGATGTACTCTTATCCTTTCAGAGAGTTAGTGCTATTTTTTGGTGCATTTAAAGTACAGGAGTGTCATTGGCACAAACATACAGTGTAGCTGCAGTTTGTTTCAACATTGCTTACGCGTGGAGAAGGGAAAAGGGAGGCAATAAGGGAACTTGTTACAAAATAAAAGGTAAACCTTAAATTGAAGCGATTTTTGCACTCATTGTTAAAGTAACGTGTTTCTAGACATTTTTGTCCAGGATCTCAGTTGGCTTTCATTGTATTACTGCCATACAGTTACTTACTATATTGGCATGACGGGAAGGCGTATATACATGTATCTTTTGCATTTTATATGATGTTTTGAAAAAAAAAAAGGTTTAATTATCCAATCTGCGGTGATTGGAAAACGGGCAGCGATGAACTGGATTTTGTGGGGTTTGTGGTACGACTTAATCTGAAGCCATCTCAGTGCTTTCTGTGAATTAGGTCGAAAACACACCTAATTTGGCAAATCAAACAGTGCGATTGTCACCCTTTCACTTTTTATGGTACGCTAGAAAAATCTTGGAACCAATGTAAAAATAATTTTAGTTAAACAAGTATATTCTGGTTGACACATGACATCTAAAACGTTCGCAATATGTATGAAATTAGCTGTTGTTCGTGTACAAGGAACTTTACACATGGCGTGCCATTGAAATGGATATCCACTTTCCAAAACATAAGCTCTAAACATACGTTATAGAAAGGTACATTTTCACAGAGATAATTAATTTTGCAACATTACTTATTACTTTTGCATTAGCCTGCTACTGAAAGATTTCTAATGCTTAGTAGCCAGTTTTCTAAGTGAGGTGTCAAGTACAGGCTAATGCACACTTCTGTGGAATGACAGTCTCAATGTACTACATGTTTACATACCTTTTTGCAGTGTTTCCACTTCATAACACGGGTCCGTTAATGGTGACCTTCCAACCTTGGTATAGCCTGCTACTTTAATGCAGTACTTGGTGAAAGGTTTCAGTCCACCAATTAAGGCACTCGTTTGACTTGCAGTTGCATTCTTACTGAAATATTGAGATTGACCTGTCTCATTGTAAAACACTGTGTAGCCAGTAATAATGCCATTTTGGTCCTTTTCTGGTATTTCCTCCCAGACAACTCTAATCGTGTGAGCATCCTCTGCTTTTGTTCCATCTTGCCCTTTCACAATGACTGGATCAGAGCTGGGAACTATTTATAAAACACAAACAAAAAAGGGTGACCAAAAATCATCTTTTTACACATACTTTTTCTTAAAGTACATGCACTTTGCAGTTCATCAAGTTTCCTATCTTGCACTTCACTTTGTTATGACACTTGAGTTCTTTTAAATATTTCAGTAATTTCATGCACATTATTTCATTAAATGTCGTGGACTCCACAGGTGCCATTTTTATTGTCATGGCTAAGACAATAAGAGTCACCTGAGGGACTTCCTTGTAAGGACGGTGCCTACTAATTCAAAGGTATTTTTGCCCCAGTTTATGATTAAATCTTAACAAGCGTTATTGAAATCCAAAAAGAAAATTGGGGGTATCCATGCATTTTTAATGATAATTGATGAATAATATTTGTAAAAAGCTTTAAAATACAAAGCAATGTATGGCGTTCTTTCTCAAATTGAAGCTTACATGCAGTTAGCTCTCAAAAATGCATGGTTACCCCCAATTTTCCTTTTGGATACCAAGAGTACTTACTAAGATCTACTTTCTCCGGATAGTTTTAAACTGCGCAAAAATATCACTGTATTGGTAAGGATC
>NC_090891.1:4070135-4072635 GCF_036669925.1 Montipora capricornis | reverse complement strand
TTCATAAGATCATCAAAAAACGAAAGGCAACTACACTTGTACAGTTGTACACTATGTCAAAAGCATCCTTCACCTACATCATCCGTTTCTAAGACCCATTGGTTTCTGGTTAACAGTGCAACACAGTGTTCAAAAATATCAGAAACCCGGCCACGTATCTGCTGCAGGTTAAATTTGATTTCAGGTCAATTTGTTTCAACCTTGGTTGAAATTGCAAGACATAAAGATAAATGGAAACCCAACAGTTATTAGAAAGTATGTGTACATTTGCAAGTAAGTTGGTCCTGGAGGTACATGTACCGTAATTTCCGGACGTTTACCCGCACGGCAGATTACCCGCAGCGGTCTATTTTTGTCATAAGTGGAAAAAAAGTTCAACAGATTACCCGCACTGGCCTAGCTATTACCCGCACCCCAAAACAAAAGAAAATCATGCTACTGTATTACCGGGATAAGAACTCACAAACTTGGAGAGATGAATATTCCGTGTTGTTGTTTACAAAGCGAAAGATCGATAACATTTTCTGCTAAGAATTGGCTGTTAACAATGCAGCCTTAAACACTCTCCTTAGACATTTCTGGTTTGTCTTGTTAAAACAACCTAAGGCAAGATTTCCGCACAGGTCCCTACTTCATTATGCATACACTCCTTTGTTTCAAGAAAACAATAGCGAAAACAATAGACGTCCTTTGGGACTGTGGCGCTTTGTTCTTTCTTTTTAGAGGTTTTTTTTCTAAGTCTATATGTACTTAAAAAACGTCGGTCGAACTTCTGTCTGAAATACGGAAAATCGAAATGTTTTTCCTGCAATTTCGGCACTTTTCCTGCAATTTTACCCATTTTTCAGTTTTAGAATAAGCGCAAGAAGTGGAGTTTCAAGCAATCGTTGTAATAGGGTTCAGATTCGCAAACATAACAAACAAACCAAATAAAAGTACTGTCATAAGAAATATAATGGCTACCTGCTCTTTTTATCGTGAAATTGTTCTTCCTGTCTGCTTAAAAATTCGCCGAGACACTGCAAAGTGTATATTTTCTTCCTTTCCTGTATTTAGGATCACGAACGGTGCATTTAGAGGGATTTTGCGATTTATCGCTCTTTGTAGAGATCTAGTCCAGCTGTTATCGACCAAAAAAAACACTGAATTGTTCAATTTGATGATAAAAGCATGAAACTTGGCCACATCACTAATGACCCTAAGACTAACATTTTTTGATATAGGGCCATTCCAAATAAACTTCTGGGCGCGGTTGTTCAAAAGCTGATTAACGCTAATCCCAGAATTTAAAAATTAACCAAAGAGTTTATTTCTCTACTCCCAAATACTCGTTTAACGCTGATATTCGGCAAAACTTTAGAATGGTCAATCTTGAAAAACAAAAATGAGCAAAATGAACTTTCACAAAAAAGTTGAAAACATAAAACAAAAGTTTACGCTAATCCAGGATTAAGTTAATCGGCTTTCGAACAACCGGGCCCTGGAGATGAGAACTACGCATGTCAGAAATTAGCCAACATGGAAACGAGGCTGAGAATAAAAATCCTATTTGAACGATAATGTTTGGAGCAATATGTGGCAAAAGCTTGCAAACATGAACCACCAAGTCATTTAATAGATTTTAAAATTTATTTCATGCTGTCACGTGATTATCTTCCTTCATATTTATCATAGTATTTGGGTCTCCTGTGGTGAAACGTTACAATATATATGTTTCCAGTGTTTTGGGGGGAAAATATGACGGGGTGAGGTCAAAGAATAATAAAATTATTGCAGCACAAAGTAGCATGGCCGCAGGAATCCCGCTTAGGGGCTGTAAGGTTTTGTTTCAGCACTAGAGCCCAGGACTCGCACGGTTTTCAAGATGGCAGCCACAATCACTTACAGTGATTTCAGGGGAGAAACAAAATGATTTCACGTAAAATGTAAGTTATTTTTTGGCATTATCAATGAGAAATAGATTATTTTACCCTCAGAAGAAGATGTTAGCCTAAAATTCGATATTTTCATCGTGTTTTTCTTCCTGTTGAAATTGAAAAGTAAAAATGAATTTCAATTTTCAGCTAATCATGGACTGGAAGCGATGCGTTATTTGCCAGAAAACCACGGGGGAAAGTTTACAGTGTCCTGCAAACTCGAAACGAAAAGATGCTGGTGCTGGATACGTTTCCTTTATTAGAAATACCCAGGAATTCAAGAAGCTCGGAATTAATGTGATTAGCTGTGAGTTGCCGTTAGATGAAAACGAAGCATTCGAACAAACGCTACTCCACAACAAAGCCTCCTGGCATAAATCGTGTAGAGATCTGTATAATAACACCAAGCTAGAGCGTGCAAAGAAACGAAAATTAGCTGAAGCTGCAGCAGAGGAAATAATAGATGAAACAGAAGAAGAAATTCCCTCTAGCCCTGTGAAAGCTAGGCGATCTAGTGTAGAACGTTATAATCCCCAAAGGCAATGTTTTTTCTGTGACGAATACGATAGTCCTGAAAATCTTCA
>NC_090891.1:4040135-4052635 GCF_036669925.1 Montipora capricornis | reverse complement strand
ACAAGTTAAATCAACAAAAAGGTACCTTAATGCTGACATAGCCTGCGAGCAGGCTCACTTTTAGGCACGGAAAACGCGAGCCGGCGAAGCCGGCGAGAAGAATGCCGCAGGCTGACAATGCAACTCGTTATGTTGAACGACGAGTTCATGACCAAAAATAGCCACAGACTAGCAATATTTGTTCTGCCCCGATAAGAACTCATTAGTTGACCGGAGTTAACCAACCGTTTTCCAGTCATGCACGGTTCAACCTTCGTTGATCATCAAAGTTTCCTCAATTAATTTAAGAATCGAACCGTGAATAACAAGTCAAGGATAGTGGGAAATGAGAACACGACAAATCGATAGCAGGAGATAAAGGAGGTATCTGATGCCAAAATAATTGCAATTAGGCAAAAATAATGAAGCACAATACTTGCGAGCTAATATTTTTGTATTAAAAGAAACCGTTTTTTCTTGTAAAATGCTACCCTCTTTTAAATATCGGTAAAGCTTGCTTCTCTGAAAATATAGTGTAATCCTCTTTATTGGAAAATATATATTTCGGATTTATGCTTACCTGCTGCATGAATCCCTTGCCCTCGATAAGACAGAACAGTGAGCGAGACGACCAACAACAAATTTAAGATACTCATGTTTAAACAGAGAGAAAAGAAACTTGTTGCCCTCAAAACTGCTCAAAAAAGGAAGGAAGGAAGTTTTAGGCTATTGACGCAATCAGGAATAAGATTAACCGTCAGCCGGCTTTTGTGATGCTTCATCTTGGCTCTGAACGGATACGGAAGGTGTCTGTCATCAGCGCAAATAAAATTGAATTGGATATCCTTTGTCGGTATGGGATGAAACACTAGCATCCCATCCAGGGGGGAGTAGAAATACTCCTAGTCGCTTCATGCTACAGAAACCGGAGATAAGCGCCGGCCTGGTGGGCCTTCTAGGCTCGTAGCAGACTTTTCCTCTTTCCACTTCAGTGAACGCCTGAAACAGACTAGAACGCGGAAATTGATTTCACCCGCTGCGCATTTTACATATTCGTAGACTATTTCTCGCACTCAAAAAACAGGTAGGGATAATTCATACAGCGAATTTGAGTTTCATTTTCAGAACTTGAATAGTTCAATTACGCTGATGGTTGTATCATCGTGCAAAAAAATGCATCCTCCATTCTTTATGCAAATCGCGTAAATAAACAACTTTTCTAAAGAAAAAAATGATGCCATCGGTCCTCTCTTTTCGTTACTGAATTTCATCTGGGCTAAAAAAAGAAAACACGTTTCCCATCAATGAGAGTTAAATGAAGAGTTTTTTTCTCATATCCCATAATACATCTTGTTTACCCCCAAAATTGTCATAAATTATTGTTTGCAATTTCTCCTCGGATATGAAGATGTCCCAAGAGAAATCCAAAACAATGCCTATGCAAAATTTTGCGTGGTAAACGAGGTGTATTATGGGATTTGAGAAAGTAGAAAAAACAATTCACTTTCATTTTTGCTTCAGATTTTGAAATTGTCTTTGCTTAACACCTGACTGGCAAAAAATTGAGCTTTGAATTTTATCCAAAGGCCGTTTACTTTGAGTGTAAGTTTTGGATTTTAAGGTCAACCACTACTCACGTTCAAAACTGAACGATTGGACCTAAGAGGGTTGGTGTAGTCAAAATCTCATTAGTTTAAAATTTCAGCTTGTGAATGCAGCTTATTACAAATGCAAAACGCGAGTTTAAAAGTCTGAAAGCCCAAAACTCCCGTGCTTCATATCAATTGTGCGGCGTACACACGCATTGCTTTCTTAAAGTTAACCTGCACTCTTACTGCTTCAGTTTAAACCGAAGGAAATTATGAATTTAAAATCGCTTATCTGCTAAATTTCACTTTCAAATTTCGCGGGCGCAGCCATCTTGAATAATTGTGAGGTGTTACGGCTGTCCTATTGTTCTGATCCAAAGAGCTTTTGTCTAATAATAAGGCAACCGTAACACGTCACAATTATTCAAGATGGCGGCGCCCACGAAATTCGAAAACAAAAATAGGCGATTCTAAAACTTATTATTTCGGATACTTACACTTCCTTTGAAAATACTTTGGACTGACTTGACTGTAACGATTATTTCCTGTGATTTAAAGTTATTTTTTTGTTGAAGTAGAGGTTCCCTTTAAACCAGTGAGCCTTTGACGTCATTTTCTCCTCGAACCAGCTCTCAAGAACTTAAAGTTAGTAATGGCGGACCATTAAGTAGGAAATTTCCAGTTAAAATAAACAGGTGTATTTTTGAAATCAAAGCTTAAAACTTTGGTCGCTTAGTGTTTGGTTAACATAGTTTTGAAATCCAAAGAAAAGTAATATTGAATTGATGTTGCTTGTTGGCGAGTGATAATACAGCATTATCAAATAGTAATAATAAAGTATTCTCGTTTGTCTCACGATGTGGTCACTTGTGATGTAGATCGCGACGTTTCGACTGCATACTGCTAGTCTTCATCAGGCGATGAGGTTGACTGGTTACGCGTCACCTTTTAAGGAGGATGCTCCGCTGTGATTGGTTGGTTTTCAGCAGCTGTGGTTGGTGCATTTCGATCCTCGCTGTTTCGGTGTGTTGTTCCTTCGGCGGTCCGCTGTCGTATGGTTCTCCTGTTGTTGTGTTTCTTGATCGTGGGCATCCATGCTTATGTATTTTCCTTCGGAAGTTTAGCGTGAGCATTCCAGTCGTAGCGCTAACACATTTGTGTTAGCGCGTGGGGTCTCTGGAGACCCCAGATAGGTATATAAGAGTATTTAGCGTCAAGGAGTTTCAGTTCCGCCCAACCTCCACAAATGAAGTATTTTCACTGCTGAATAAACTGAAAAAATCAAAGGCAGTCGGCCTTGACAAAATCTCTTCTCGACTTATTCGTGAATGCGCGGATCTTATTTGCAAACCGCTGTGCTATATTTTCAATCAGTCATTAAATGTAGGTGTGTTCCCAGACGACTGGAAGTGTGCACGGGTCACTCCACTATTCAAACAAGGGGAACGTGATGACCTAAACAATTACCGCCCAATTTCCGTTATCCCGGTTATAGCCAAAGTGTTCGAAAGAATAGTTTATAACCAATTACATGCGTACCTAACAAAGCATAACGTAATATGTAAATGCCAATCTGGTTTTCGCTCTATTCATTCCACCGTTACGGCTTTACTTGGGGCTACGGATACTTGGGCTTACAACATTGACCGAGGAAAAATAAACGCTGTTGTTTTCCTAGACCTAAAAAAAGCTTTTGATACGGTTAATCACGAGATCCTTTTATCTAAATTAAATAATTACGGCATACATGGCATTTCTTACAACTGGTTTAAGTCCTATTTGGACAACCGCACTCAAAAGTGTTCTATTAATGGATCACTTTCTAAAACCTGCTCACTAAGTTGCGGCGTCCCTCAAGGGACTATTTTGGGTCCATTGTTGTTTTTGCTATATATCAATGATCTGCCAAACTGTCTAACGAATTGTATGCCATGGATGTACGCAGATGACACCCACCTAACATATGCGAGTGACAATACAGGCGACATAGAATCAAGACTTAACCATGATCTAGAAAATGTTAAAAAGTGGTTGATAGCAAACAAACTTACCCTGAACATGAGAAAAACCGAATTTATGCTGATTGGATCAAGGCAGAGGTTGTATGCTCTCACAAATCCTCCAATTCCCGAGATTAATGGTGCTCCTATCACTCAAGTTTCTGTTGCTAAATCCCTGGGCGTGCTTATTGATAATAATCTTAACTGGAGTAGCCATGTCGATAAACTGACAAAGAAAGTAGCTTCTGGAATTGGAGCCCTCAAACGTATAAGGCATCTCGTTCCTCAGACGACATTGCACTCTATTTATCACGCTTTACTTCAACCGCACTTTGACTACTGCAATGTCGTCTGGGGAAACTGTGGTATCACGTTACATGACAAATTACAAAAACTGCAAAATAGAGCAGCCAGAGTTTTGACCTTCTCTAATTTTGATGCAAATGCTAGCGAGCTATTCAAAATTTTAGGCTGGAAAAATCTAGTTAGCCAGCAACAAATTGCGCTGGCCACAATGGTCTATAAGTGTCTTCAGGGGCTAGCACCGGAATATCTATGTTCTAAATTTACAAACCGCGAATCTGTTTATAGTTTAAGAGACTCTGAAAGAAAGCTTAATGTTCCGTTTCCACGGACAAATTATTATAGAAACAGCTTCAGCTATAGAGGTGCTACTGTCTGGAATAGCTTACCCCTCAAAGCGAGACAAGCAGAGTCTCTTGGGCTTTTCAAAAATCTGATTAAAGACATATTTTAGTATAAAGCACGGCATTCATGGAAAGCAGCTTTAGAATTAATATAGTATTATAGTAATTGTATTTTATTGTAATCATTTTAAAATTTTACCTTTTGTAATTTAGATTTTAGCATTGTTTGTAATCTTAGCTGATGATTTTACCGTGCATAAATAATAAAATATCATATCATATCATATCATATCAAGGTAGTCATCACGTGCGAAGCTACTCGGCGGTTGTTGCAGAGGAATTGTTTTCTTTTCGTTATGCCGTTCTCTCCAGAGCATAGGACATCAACCGAGGACGGAGACAACACATCTCATACTGATACTGTCGTAGACGTATTTGAACGTTTCAAGAACTATCTAGACGAGAAAGTCGAAAGTCTTTCGTCCGGCCTCGTGTCCCGTACGGCGACTGAGACTCAAAAGTTAAGCAGAGTAGCCGAAGCAGAGAAGTTGAAGTTCGCGGGAAACAAGGATCAATTTTATCTTAAACTCCGAACTTTGCCGAACCCTTGACGAAGTAAGTGACCTTTTAGCCGCCAAGCAAACAGAAAAAGCAGAGGAGAAGGTCGCTGAGCTAAGTAAGAATCTTAAACGCCAGCAGAAGATTATCAAACTCGCCGACAAAAGCGAAGCAGGTTGGCTCGCCGTTGAAGAGTACCAGACAGAGGAGCTTGCCAGTGACTCCGAAGACGAGAAACGAATTCGTAAAGCACAGGAAAGAGCCTTGAAGGAGAAGAAACAGAATGTGTCAAGGAAGCAGGACAGGGATAGAAACTCGTCGCTTGGCGCTTCTCGTTTTCGCGCTACTAAAGATGACAGGATGCTTTTTCGGGGTATTGTCCTTGCCCTTTCTTTGTATTTCACAGGCAAGTGTTTGCACTCTGCCTGCCTTTACCTTGAATTTCTATTCCACTATCCCTGTTGATATTGTTAGGGTGAAGTCTTATGTGAATCGCTTCTTTGACCCTCCGTGTGTGTACCAATGAGGATCACGATCAATAAATTTTATTTCGTTCCAAAGCGGGGTGTGTCCGGTGTTGTTAGCGTGTTCTGAAACGGCGGAGGTCTGGGTATGGGCAAGTCGGATGTCTCGCTCATGTTCTTTGATTCTATCTTGCATAGGCCTTCCAGTCTCGCCGATGTAGACTTTACCGCATTCACAGGGAATCCTGTAAGCCACGACATCTTGTTTAGTCGGCTCGACAGCATCTTTCGGTCGTACTAGATGTGATCTTAATGTACAATCAGTGGCAAAAGTAGTTGGGACGCTAGTGTCAGAATGGGCCTGAAAACCTCTCAGCATAACTGTCAAAATTCCACTGAAAACTCTAAAATAAAACTCCCCCCCTCCCCCCAAATCAATGTTGAAATAGACAAAGAAATGTATGTTAAATATTGGCCACCTTGTTCTGGGGGGGAGGGGGCAATTTTTCAAACTCAGTACGGAACCCAACTTCAAATGGTGAGTGTCCCCAGACTTTTGCCACTGATTGTACGTTCATTTTGGAATAAATCTTCTTGTTGTTGTTCCGACAACCCTGCGTTCAGTTTAGTTTGCAAACTACCTTTCCTCAAAACATTCGAACTCGTAACATTGGGGGCCTGTCCGGGAGAGGAATTCATTTGTTTGCCGACTACAGAAACCAGGAAAGGACAATTCAAGAAGCAGTTACAGCTAAAGTAAGGAGAACTGTACAAGAGAGTATATTGTGTTTTTGCTGTGAAATACTGCTATGGAAATGGAAAAGCTTTTGGAGATGGGAAAAGAATTCGGGTTGGAAGGAGAAAAACTTCTCGAGTTTGTGAGGGAAGAGGAAGAAAAAGTAGAAAAACGCAGACAATTGGAAGAGGAAAGAGAAGAAAAGTGTAGACGATTGGAAGAGGAAAGAGAAGAAAAGCGTAGGCGGTTTGAAGAAGAAAAGGAAGAGAAACGTCGATTACTTGAAGAAGATAGAAGAAGAGAGAACGAAGGGAGAGAAACTAGGCGACAAGAACGCGAACTAAGAAAATTGGAGATGGAAGCCGAGCTGTTGAAACAGAAAGAGGCTATTGAAGCAGCAAAAAGAGAACATGAGCTGGAGATTGCACGTTTGGCTGTGGAGAATGCTGACGGGCGTCCTGAAGTGAGAGAGGATAGGGCCAAGACACCCAAGCTTCCCTCATTTGTCGATGGCAAGGACGACTTGGATGCTTATTTACAAAGATTTGAAAGATTTGCAGCGACAGCTAAATGGGAGAAGACAGGATGGGCTTCGAAACTTACTGTTCTTTTGTCTGGACGTGCACTAGAAGCTTATTCGCGATTATCTGAGGAAGCAGCCCAAGATTATGACCGAGTGAAGCTAGCTTTGATGAAGAGATATGACCTTACGGAGGATGGTTATTGCCGTAAATTTAGAGCATTAAATCCGGAAGTTGATGAGAGCCCAGAACAGTTTATAGTGCGACTGGAGAGATACTTGTTGTGGTGGTTGGAACTGTAGTGAACGTTCTTTTGAGGTCTTGAAAGATCTAATTGTGGAAGAACAGTTTATTGACTCTTGTCCAAAAGAGTTAGCAATTCACCTTCGTGAAAGAGCCCCGGAAACGCTTGATCAGATAGCGAAAATCGCCGATCAATACTTGGAAGCACATGGAAAGCACATGTTCAGCTCTGCGAACAAGAAGCCGTTAGTACAGTCCAGGGCGGAAGAAACAAAGAACGCACAGAGTAATACAACACCTCTCCAGTGTTACAAATGTAATGGGCCCGGACACAAAGCAATTAACTGCCCAACTCTAGCAAGAAAGTGTTTCCTACGTGGCAAACAAGGTCATGAGGCGAGGAGCTGTCGATCAGGTGGACGGAAGTCAGGAGGCCAAGGTAAAAATGGTAACCCTGTGCAACGTGGTCAAGTTAGTGCTGGCTGTTTGTTCAAGTCACCAGATCTTAACGCTACCCCAGAGGAAGTCAAGTCGTGTATCCAAAATGATCAGATGCCTGTGTTGAACCCTTAACTGGAGTAAGAAGTAAGATGCCAGTTGTAAAAGGCAGAGTTGGAGAGAAGACTGTTGACGTTTTAAGAGATACCGGTTGCAGTGGAGTTGTAGCCAAGAAGGACCTTGTCGGCGAGGATCAGTTCACCGGAGATTTTAACGTCATGTTACTTATTGACAACACAGCGAGGAAGGTGCCTATAGCGAAAATTTATGTTGATACGCCTTATCTTAAGGGTCATGTAGAAGCGCAATGCCTTTCAGATCCTATCTACGACTCAATTATTGGTAATGTACGTGATGCAAGGGACGCACAGAATCCAGACCCCAGTTGGCAAGAGGCTTGTGCAGTAACTACCCGAAATCAAGCTAAGAAAAAGTATGAACGCACGACTTTGAAGGTGCCTAGTACCTGTGAAAACCCTATTGTGGATAGAGAGAAACTCAAGCAGATGCAGCGTGAGGATGAGAGTCTGCGTAAGTACTGGGATCGAGACGGTGCGCTTGTGAAGGGTCAGGCGGAGATTTCCTTTGAAGAAAAATCTGGAGTACTGTACCGCTGATACAAGCATCCATACGTGAACGGTGGTAAACCGCTTAAACAAGTTATGGTACCTGAGAAGTTGAGACGCCCCATAATGGAAGTAGCTCACGGATCGATCATGGGCGGTCATATGGGCATCAAGAAAACAACAGACAAGATCCAGAGTGCATTTTATTGGCCTGGAATTCAAGGTGACGTCACCCGATTTTGCAAGTCCTGTGACGTGTGTCAGAAGACCGTAAGTAAGGGATCTGTGCCAAAGGTACCGTTAGAGAAGATGCCGCTGAGAGACAAGCCCTTTAAGAGAGTAGCAATAGATCTTGTTGGTCCTATCAGTCCCCCGAGTGAAGAAGGACACAGATATATATTGACACTGGTAGATTTTTCGACTCGCTACCCTGAGGCTGTGCCACTAAAGAACATTGACACAGAGACTGTAGCAGAGGCATTGGTAGATATCTTCAGCCGTCTAGGAGTACCAGAAGAAATCTTGAGTGATCTGGGTACGCAGTTTGTTTCTGACTGTATGAGAGAAGTCACCCGACTACTAAGTATTAAACAGCTTACAACAACACCCTATCACCCGATGTGTAACGGTTTGACAGAGAAGTTCAATGGAACAATGAAATCTATGCCGAAGAGACTGTAGTGAGCAGCTAAGACAGTGGCATCGCTATATAAACCCGCTGTTGTTTGCTTATCGTGAAGTCCCCCAAGAGTCCACTAGTTTTTCACCGTTCGAGCTGTTATATGAAAGAGCTGTCAGAGGATCAATGGCTGTACTCAAACAGCTGTGGACGAAAGAAGTTGACGAGCCTGAGGTAAAGAACAGTTACCAGTACGTTTTTGAATTACGAGAGAAGTTAGAAGATACCCTTAAACTAGCCCATAGGGAACTGGAGAAAGCCCAGCAGAAAGGAAAGCACTATTACGACCACAAGTCTAAAGTTAGGAAGTTCCAGTCAGGAAAGAAAGTGCTTATACTGCTACCTACCGACCATAACAAGCTACTTATGCAGTGGAAGGGTCCGTTTGAAGTTAGTTCTGTAGTAGGTCTCAATGACTACAAAGTGAAAATAAAAGGCAAGGAGAAAGTTTACCACGCTAACCTTCTTAAAAAGTACTTTGAGCGAGAGGAGACTACACCCGAAGGAGCAGTTGCTGGTGGAGTAGGTGCTTCGTGTGTAGACGATGCTGTTGACTGTGCAGCTAAAGCTGATGAAGCAGAGGGAGAAAACGTTGATTTCTTAGAGCTTGGTGGATATGTAGCCAAGGAATCAATCAAAGATGTTAAAACCGGACCAAATCTGACGCATGACCAACGGAATGAATTCATGGATTTGGCTAAACAGTTTACGAATTTGTTTACTGGAGCACCAGGTGCCACAGATCTCTGTCAGCATCATATCAACCTCATTTCAGTCGAGCCGGTTAGATCAAGACCTTACCCAGTACCTTACAGCATCAGAGAATCACTGAGAAGAGATATTGCCGACATGATCAAAATGGGAGTTATTAGAGAGTCCAGTTCTCCGTATGCGTCACCTGTGGTTGTAGTGAAGAAAAAAGACAACACAAACCGTGTGTGCGTTGATTATCGAAAATTAAATAAACTAACTGTATTTGAACCCGAGCCTATGCCAACCGCTGGACATTTGTTTCAGAAGCTTAGTGGAGACAAGTCCTACTCAAAATTTGACCTTAGCAAGGGATATTGGCAGATAACAATACCAGAGGAGGACATACAGAAAACGGCGTTCGTAACACCTGACGGGTCGTACGAGTTCTTGAAGATGCCGTTTGGAATGATCAACTCGGCAGCAACACTGAAGCGTGCAATGAAGAAGTTGCTAGAAGATGTAGCCAATGTTGATTTCTACTGGGACGATATATTGGTTCACACCCGTACGTAGGAAGAACATATTGTACAAGCGGGGTTCACTATTAGACCTACTAAGTGCCTATTCGGTGTAAACAGTGTGGATTTCCTAGGCCATCGTCTGGAGCAAGGAATGATTGGTCTACATCAGGATAACGTGGAGAAAATTAAAGATGCCCCAAGGCCAAGCACAAGAAACAGGTGTGATCTTTTATCTAGCAGGATACTATAGAGATTTCATCCCCAACTTCGCAGCGATCGCAGTGCCCTTATCTGATCTCACACGGAAAGGCCAACCTAATAAAGTCGAATGGGGTGAAGCACAAGAGAAAGCCTACTAAACAATCAAGTCTTACCTAACAAGTGAGTCTACTTTACGTCTCCCCGATCCAGCGAAAACTTATTTCTTAAGGACGGATGCCTCCAACAGTGGAATCGGTGCAGTGTTAATGCAGAAACATGATGAGAAGTTGTTTCCCGTTTGCTACGCAAGCAAGAAATTGACAGGTGCAGAAAGGAACTACTCTACAATTGAGAAGGAATGTCTAGCGATTGTATGGAGTATCAAGAGATTTCATCTTTATTTGTACGGAGTCGCTTTTGTTCTTCAGACGGACCATGAACCCTTAAAGTATATGAACAGTGCTAAGTTTGCCAACGGACGTCTTATGCGTTGGGCTATGTTTTTGCAGAGTTATTCATTCACAGTTGAAGTCATCAAGGGCTCAGAGAACGTTGGAGCAGATTACTTGAGTCGTGCTGAAGAATGACATTGAACTGCCCCTTATTTAGCAATTTTTCTTGTTTAGGATAAATTTAGGAAATTTCTTCTAGAAGGGGGTTATGTTACGAAAAATAGCATTGCGTGACTAGCGTTACTTTCTAGAAGCTTCGCGAGAGTTCGTAGTTTGTTTATTTTTAGGTTCGTTGGTAAGCGTTTCTAAATCGGTGTATTTTGTAATCGTTCTATAATTAGATTGATCACTATTTTAGAAAGTTCTAGAAGCTTATTGTGAGAGTATATAAATAGACGAGTCCCAGCGAAGTTTTTTCGAACTAGTTTTTCACAAGCGAAGAGAGTTGGCGTTAGCCGTGTTTAGTTAAGTGTGACAGCAGCAGTGTTTATTCAAGTTGGCGGAGGCCGTGTAAGTTTGTCGAGTACGTGTTGTTCAGAGTTTTACTTCGTGGAAATTACGTTCATTTTGGAAAAAATCTTCTTGTTGTTGTTCCGGCAGCCCTGCGTTCAGTTTAGTTTGCAAACTACCTTTCCTCAAAACATTCGAACTCGTAACACTATGATAAAACATGTTTGAGAGATAATGGGAACAAAAGAATTGACAACTCTCAAGAGTTACCAAGAGAATTAGAAAGGAAAACTTACAAGCAAAGAATGGAAGTATGTGGATCTCAATACGAAATTCAGGAGGTCAGCGATCTAAGCAGGTATTAGTCTCTTGCGGTCCGCAAGGCTGGGGTCGTCTTCTAGTTTCTGTAGCGCGGTTTGTACAGTGGCGTCGATAGGAACATTGGTAAACATCGATTCTACGTCGAAAGACACCATGATTTCGTTGTCTAGGATAGTTTCGCTGCTAATGGTAGATACGAAATGAGCTGAATTAGTCACCGTGAAACCCGAGTTACCTGTTAAAGGAGATAAGATGTTAGCTAAGTAAGCAGATAAATCATCAAGGTGTTAACGCGCGACACAATAGGTCTTAAGGGTACATGCACCAATGCACCAATGTACCAATCACAGCTGCTGAAAACCAACCAATCACAGCGGAGCATCCTGTTTAAAAGGTGACGCGTAACCAGTCGACCTCATCACCTGATGAAGACTTGCGATGAGACAAACGAGAATACTTTATGATTATTGTACTTCACCACGATGAATAACAGCAACCTTTTTTACGACTTTATCAAATAGTTTTTCAAATATTGTCCTTGAACAGTTAGCGGTGTGGTGGTCAAGTGACAGGTTAACAAATGAATGAAGATTTCCAGGTTCGAGTCCTTTGTCCATACACTTGGGTTCTCTTTTAAGAAAACTTATGACCATCTCCCAGGATCCATATCAAGCTTTGAGTCCTCTAAATTCACGATAATAGTGAATTCAAAGCAAATTCACGATTCAGGATAATCGCGAATTCAAGGGCGAGAACGGGTTGTCTTGGATGGCTTCATAGACCGAATGCATAAATTTCGGCCAAAAAAATATTCTTTTATGTGCTAATTAGCCTCACTAGCCTCGTTTGCATGGACAAAATATAACAGAAATGTTGCTTAAGAGTGAGGTTAGTGAGTCTCATTACCACATAGAATACACTTTTGGCCTCCATTTATGCATTCGGTCAATAGCTCAGATGGTTGAGCAGTTGAAGCACAATCGCATGTTCATTGGTTCAAGTCTCTTTCAAGAAGGATTTTTTCAAGCTTCTTTGCAACTGCCCCAGTGCGATTATGACTTTGTTGTCAATTAGAGTATAGTCGCCTTAATTTATAAATGAATTTACCAAGTATTCGCCGAAGGCGAGAAGAATAATTCTTTTAGTATAATTACATAGGTGATTATTCGAAAAATAGGCATTTTCTGTAACGCAACTAATTTGTTCGTCTGTTACCTCAACAAAACGGCTTGCGGCTATTTTGAAAAAAAAACAAACAAACAAACAAAAAAAGCTCAGGTCATTATCGCGTAACAATCACCTCAAGTGCAACCAATCAGCGCAGGGAATTTTCAATAATCACCTAAGTAATTGTGCTAATTCTCATTAATGAGAGCAACATG
>NC_090891.1:4017635-4025135 GCF_036669925.1 Montipora capricornis | reverse complement strand
TTTTCTTCAATCTTTCTGGGTTAAGTACTTTGCTAGTAACCACATGTCTTCTCAGGAGGCTATTTACCTAAGACTTCTACCATGGCACTACAATGATATACTATACCAAAACAATATCGTGCACTATTAGAGCTACATATTACACAAAGACAGCTTGAATCTCCTGGAAGACAAAACGCAGCTCAGTTGACAATATGGAATAAAGCGCTGTGTTACCGCACTACCACACGTACGCAATACGTGCCTATTTTTTCTAAAGATGACAGGATTTTTTTCTTTCTGACAAATGATTAATAGGCTGGAAGCCAGGTTTTTAACCTCAGAAAAAGATATGTTTTGTCATATGAATGTGTGAACCAAAGGGCCTCTGCTGGTACGACTTCTGGGTGACCCCTTTAATGGTCTTAATTACCCCTGACTTGAAAAAATTGACTGGAACGCTGCAGTTCAGTACCACCCAACTCAGTCCCGTATGTGTTTGAGTAACACGTACCACAGGCAGCCCAGCGTACGCTCATGGAGCGTCTAGGTTATGTTAAAAGTTAGTTCCACACAATTTGGACCGGGAAGACATCTTTTTTTGCATTCCAGATATTTCAAGATTCAAGTAAGACAAGAATAAGGAAGAATTTCTGTCTCGCCCCAGATCTCTTAGCTCTTTAGGGTAGATTCAAACATGTAGCTCACTGGCAATCCTACAATGCATTCCAGAGAATAGAAAAAAAAACCAGCTTATTTTGGAATACCACAATTATTTATCAGGGGTGACTGATTATGGAAAAATCTGCAATCAGCCAATATCAAAAATGCCATAATACGTTTTGTTTGTCCCTCTAACATTTTTCATAAGCACTGTCTTTTTTTCTCTTGGGACTTAAAATGGTCCCAAGAGAAACTGGAAATAATGCTTATGAAAATCTTGGAGGGACAAACAAAGAGTATTATGGTACCTCTGATATTTGCTAATTAATGCAGTAGTTTGTTTATGATTTTTTTCCATTTCTCCAGTACCTTCAGTGGCACCTGGAAACTTTAAGCCTTCGGCTTCGGCAGATAACACAGACACGAGGTTTTGATAATTCATGATATCATGCGAAAACCGAATTCAATAATTGTTTAAGAATGGAATTTGTTGCTGTAGATCATCTTTCTATTTTACATGTGGTTGATGTTAGTTGGTGATTAATTTGAGAAACACTCGATTATCTCAGCCAGCCTGAGAGGGTGTATGTGCCAATATGTGTGAGTAACTTACATGTACAGTTACCAGTCTCGTCTCGTTTCTCGCGAGACGATTGTCTCGTCTCTAGGGACGAGAGTCTCACCTCGAGAGACGAGACACTCATCTGTGGAGACGGGACTCTCGTCTCGCGAGAATCACTGAAGCGACAAGATGGGCATAAATTTTTATGGAAGTCCGAAGGTTACCTGAACGTTTGCGAATTTAAACGACAAAACGACGCTCATGTCGAGCGTCAAACATGAATCAAAATTACAATACGTACTGTTAAAACCGAAACATAAATTGTGCCAATTGTATGGAGTTATATCTCCGCCAAAATTCAACATAGGAATTTGACATCCGAGTTCCAAATCGAGTCTTGATTTTCATATTCGACATCGAAGTTTTATATCCAACATTGAAGTTTTGAATTTGGCATCCAAGTTCTGAATTTGACATCGAAGTTTTGAATTTGACATTGAAGTGGAAAACAGCCGTTTTGAATTTGACATCCAAGTTCTGAATTTGTCATCAAAGTCTTGAATTTGACATTGATTGAAGTGGAAATTTCTGTATTTCACATTCGACTTTCAAGTTTATTTCAACTTGCAACTTTTGAATTGAACTTCACGCATGAATGACGCGACCTTCAATTTCATATCCTCGGTTACGGTAACCACTGATGTAGTTGACTGAGGGCTCGCAAGGCTCGGAAAGATAGGAATGGCGGCTGAAATATTGAGAAGACTGGCAGAGGTGGTACAGGAGACATTAACAGTACTTTCCCTTTTACCTCTTCGAAATTGATTGAGTAGTTCTAAGACTAGATTATGTGGCTCGAACACTAGTGAACTTTAGGAACTTGACGAAATTGTTCGACTCTGAGCCTCCCTCCCTCTTTCCATCTACTCACTCAGCTCCTCGGATATTTTCTGGGAATCGGGCGACCATCATTTAACATAAGAGGGGACCACCACCTTTGCTTACGGAAGTTCCCGTCATAGCTGAGCTCCTTAGAGTATCCACACGCGCCTTCAAGAAAAGGATGGCAAAATACGGTCTCTAGTTCCAGGTCAGATCGTTCCAGCAGAGTGAATTCCTTCAACAAAAGAGTGAGATCGTTACACTTAGAAAAAACAAGAAAACACTCTTATCCAGTGAAAATGTAAAAACGTTCATGTGCAATGCACGTATAGTTGACAGAACGAGTCAACACAAAGCTCCATCGTCGCTGACTGTATTCGAACATTTCGATATACAAGTACTCTGGCAAAACTCTTTTCTTTTCCTTCGGAAAGGAAACGTTATTTAAGCTTTCTGCAGCAGTTGATAAGTTGTTCATTTACGCACGAAGGAATCAAGTTCGCCCTTTTGAATTAAGTCTACCCACGTAATTCAATCAGCTTGTTATATCCAGCGGTTAGGGGCATTCACAAAATTAATACTGTGCTATGTTAATCCGCATACTATAAAACGTAACCCAAAAAATGTAAAGAAATGGTGGTTAACTTAATGAAAAATCTAAACATCGTAATCAGACCGTTATGTGCGAAAACTGTCAAATTGAGCGCGTTTCCTCGTATAAACTATTAGGTGTAGTTATCAGCGAAGAGCTCAAATGGAATCATCATATAGATTATCTCGTTACCAAGGCATCTAAGGGATTCTATGCCCTACGACTTCTAAAAAGAGCGGTGCGAACACATCAGACTTATTGTCTATAGGAGTAGTGTTTTGGTCTATCCTAGAATATGCCGTTTGGCAAAATATCCCTGAGTACCTCTGTAATAGCATTGAATCAACTCAAAAAAGGGCTTTGAAGATCATTTACCCGGACTGCTCATATGACGAAGCTCTGATGCTGACTAATGAAGCAACTCTATCGGATAGAGACAGTTTATGTGAGAAGTTTCATGATGAATGATGACAGAGGCGGCGGAGAGTAGAGAACACCCATTGGCATTCCTGGTGCCGTTACCTATGTTGGAGCCTACCGTATAACCTAAGATCAGGCACTACGCAACCTACCAAACCACTGAAGAGAAGCCAGGACTTCTTTACCATCAATTACCATATATTATAAGAATCTAACATTATTAGTTCGTAATATTGGACTGTTGGTAGTGTTCAGTTTGTATATTATTATTAGTGTACGTAGTAGTAGTAATGATTGCAATTACCCTTGTTAATTCAGTTTTTATTCTAATTGCAACAGAGTGAAATGAACGATTGTTATTCATTTAACTATTTTAAACACTTGTTATCTGGTTATTTGTTAGCGGAATGATCTGACCTTTTGTGGAATGAAGTCACTCTGTAACGATCTGACTTCCAATGATACGACTGGATACCCACACGCAAGCGAATTGTAGCCTCCCGCAAAAGTCGAACAATTTCGTCAAGTTCCTAAAGTCCGCTATCTATGTTCACTAGTGTTCGAGCCACATAATCTAGTCTCAGAACTACTCAATCAATTTCGAAGAGGTAAAAAGGAAAGTACTGTTAATTACTCCTGTACCACCTCTGCCAGTCTTCTCAATATTTCAGCCGCCATTCCTATCTTTCCGAGCCTTGCGAGCCCTCAGTCAACTACATCAGTGGTTACCGTTACCAAGGATATGAAATTGAAGGTCGCGTCATTCATGCGTGAAGTTCAATTCAAAAGTTGCAAGTTGAATTTGAAACTTGAAAGTCGAATTTGAAATACAGAAATTTTCACTTCAATCAATGTCAAATTCAAAACTTTGATGACAAATTCAGAACTTGGATGTCAAATTCAAAACGGCTGTTCCGAAAAGGTGGAGTACGGAGTGCGGAGTGCCGAGTCTAAAAAAAAAAATCAAAAAAAAAAATTAAAAAAGAAATTAAAAAAAATAGAAATAAAACAATTTAAAAGTGAATTAAAAGAATAATGAAATACATAAATAAACTAGAAATAGAAATTTAAGAAATAAAAATAATAATTATTAAAAAATTCACGCCGCCTGAAGTGGACTGTTCATATTTCATTCAGTCCAAATGGTATATTTAACTCGCCATTTTCATGATTAGCAGTTCAATTTTGCGAAAGAAAAAAGAAGTAAAGAACAGTCCTGTTTTGACCATGTCCAGAAAATGTGAGAAATTGCACCTTCGGTTTTGTTGGAAGCCGTGTTGCCTCGAAACAAACTCAAGCTTTGCTTTCCAAAAATAAACTGCCCGTGTGAATTAACCCTTGAACCATTCAACAACAACTTGCCAACTGCACGTCCTAAAGTTCTCGCAAAGTTCAAACTAAAACCTTGAAAAGTATTCAGCGCTGAAAAATAGTACGATAAAGTGTAGATTGACAAACAGAGAAACAAATAAATACACAGGCAAAGTTGCACTTTGAGAAAACGATACATTTTCATGTCTCGCGCCTTGAGACATACAGTCAGTGGAATGGGGTTTCGACAAAACACTGACCCCCGGTCAACTGACCCCCTTACTGACCCCCTATAAAATCAATGGGAAAATGAATACTGCTTACTTAAGCCTCAACATCCCTTTTTAAACAGCATTGTTCAACAATATTTAAGTCTAAGCACCCATTTTAAAAAGGTTAGTTTTCGATTATTGTTGTGATGGCCGATTACTTCATGTAAGCTAACCTTTTTAAAATGGGTGCTTAGACTTAAATATTGCTGAACAATGCTGTTTAAAAAGGGTTTTTGAGGCTTAAGTAAGCAGTATTCATTTTCCCATTGATTTTATAGGGGGTCAGTAAGGGGGTCAGTTGACCGGGGGTCAGTGTTTTGTCGAAACCAGTGGAATGTCATGAACCAGCCTTCGGGTCTCTTCCTAATCGTCGCGTGATATTGTCAGTCGATGAAACAACAAACACGACAACTCATTTCTTTCAAGTTTAATATTATGATACAACAAACTTAAAAAGTAAGTATACACAACTTATTCGAGTTGGCTTAGTGTAGGTGAGTTAACTTCATGTGTAGGCGAATGAACCTCGAACACCCAAACGGTTAGCTTTCAATAATTGAAAGCTAACCGTTTTAAAATGTGTTCTTCGACTTAAATACTGTTTATCAGCGCTATTTGTCTGCAGTCTGCAAATGTCAGACACCGGTTATCTTCGGTGCAGGCGAGTTAACCTCTAGGCGAGTTAACTTGTGGGCGACGCCACCGGTTTCCAAACCAATTATAAAAATAAAACATTTAACTGCACAGCGTTGCTTGTCTCGTCAATTTCACGTGCAACTACTGCGGCCATGTATTTGTCTTTTTTCTGCTGGAATTTAATATCTTCTCCGGAAGAAAATTACTGATTTCAAGTTGGAAATAAAGTTAAGTTGGTACACAGTACTTGAAGGCTTTTAACCCAAAACAGAGAAAAAAGAGCACTTTTCCCCTATTTTTTTCGCTCGCCGTTTTCCGAGCTATGCCCCAACTAACAGAACGCCTGGAAGAGACTAGGGATAAGTTGCCTCATCTAGCCCAGGCATTTACTCAATTGCCATGGAAACGCATGTGACGGAGATAAACGTATTTAATATATTCATTTAAAGCTGGTAATAAGTGGTAACGGTAATGTCAAGATTGCACTGGCTGTGCTACTCACTGGAAAGAAATTGTTTTCAAAAGAAACGTATTATAGAATGGTTATCTCTAAAACAGGGAACGGGGAATGGGGAACGGGGAATCTCTAAAACTGAGAATCTCTAAAATAGGGAATCTCTAAAAGGGGGAATCTCTAAAAGGAGGAATCTCTAAAATAGGGAATATCTAAAAGGGGGAATCTCTAAAAGGAGGAATCTCTAAAATAGGGAATATCTAAAAGGGGGAATCTCTAAAACGGGGAATCTCTCAAATGCGGAATCTCTAAAAGGGGGAATCTCTAGCATTTCTGAGAGGATAACTGAAGCAGAACGAGTGCGTTTGCAATTCTTGTTATATTACATTTTGTTCGTTTTGCTTTTCCCCCTAGTTTGTACTATGCTCATGTTGTGACTGTTTCGCCAGCACAAGTGTAGGTCATCACAAACAGATGAAAACATCACGAAGATAAGATTTTATTCTAAACCATAAAGCTTTCCATTTTTCATGTATCGTACTTCACTTCCTTTGCCATTCATAACCTGATAACTTGGCTAAAAATTAAAGACGGTCTACAAACAAAAGAGCCAAATGCAACTTTATCTAAAATGGGGAATATAAGGTTTTTGCAGGCGTCCAGACGTTCAGACCGTCGTTAATACTGAACGAGACAAACGTCTGGACGCCTGCAAAAACCTTATATAGAGATCACTTTCAAAATGCAAAGGCTAAAATTGGCATTGTTTGATCTCTCCGCCCTAATGGCCTTGTCTAATAGCCGTTTCTGGTTGCAAGAAACGTCATGTTTTGCAAAAGAAAAAAAGTCAATGAAAACTTCCCTTTATCTTTGATGTTATTACCCTGCTTCCCGAGGTATGGTTTCTCCGCTCTGATATAGATCGACAACGCTTTGGCGTAAACCGGAAACCACCCAAATGCTAAATATGTTTTCATTGTGTCTGGTGGGTTACTTTTAATGGCATAATTAAATAGACAAGTAATGAGAATATAAGGTTAGCGTTGGCTTTGTTATGTAAAAAAAGGCAAGAGAACGTGTTAAGATAAGACTTGTCATCCCCCTTTTGTCCCCCTTTTTCATCTCAATGGCTTCAGGTCAACATGAATAACAATTTCAAGTTGCCGTTGGCGTTTGCCAGCAAAAGAAAAAAGCTGGACGCGCTTGATGGGCTCCCAAAATTTAGCTTCGTTGCGTTGTCTTGCAGTGCCTAATAGACTCTTTTCGGAGTTTCCATAGACACCAGCACACTAGTTTTCCGAAAATGTAACGTTTCAGCCAAAGCTTAGATTTTATGCACATTAGGGCCGTTTATACGAGAGAAAATAAGCCGCGGCTTACTCTGGCCGCGGCGTACGTAATACGCGAAAGGAACTCTTTATACGAGTATAAACTCCCAGGCTAGGATAAGCCGCGGCTTGAGAAAGCCGTGAACTTTGATTTTGTACCATTTATACGGGATGTCCGCGTCTTATGTAAGCCGCGGCTTATTTTCTGTCGTATAAACGGCCCTATTATGTTGGAGTACCTAACGGCGAAAGGACCCTTTCAGAGTTTCCATGGACAACAGGAAACCAGTATTCTAAAACTGTGACTCTTTTGGGCTAAGAATTAACTGAAGGCCAACATCGTTGGCAGATTTCTTCTTTTGTTCTGTTGCGTTGGAGTGCCTAACGAAATCCTTTTGGAG
>NC_090891.1:4000135-4010135 GCF_036669925.1 Montipora capricornis | reverse complement strand
ATTTAGTATGGAATGATTGAACGGGATTGCCGCTTTGAAATTGGTTCTTAGACCAAAACACTGCAGATCCGTGGTGAACACCAGGCCAAATAGAAATCACTTTTTGCACTGAAAATCTCTCCTCTTTAATTTATATCTGATACCCAGGATTTTCCATTCGCGTACGTCAGTCCAAGAATGATTGGGATTATTACGTAACGTAAATCACTACAAATGCGGCTTCGGGATTTGGTGGTAACCATTTCCATAAACTATCAGTCTCGCTCCAAGTCGTACTTGTGCGCAATCGTACGTGACGTCATCCTTAATTCAATTAGTATGGGTAATCAAATGGTGACGAGCGCAATTATGGAATATTTTTCCGCGCGTTTTGTCCAAAATCAAATAATTTCCCAAAGCTTTCTGCGAGAAAAATCATTTGATTTTGGACAAAAAGCAAGTGCAGAAATTATATCCTGATCTCACGAGTATACTATTTGATTAGCTATTAAAATCATGCGTGACAAATTACGTTCATAAGAGGCCATTTTGGCACTGTAGGCAAAGTTGCCACGGCAACATTGTAATTTTACAAAGAAATATTGTAAATGAACCCTGAAATTTCGCACCAAAAGTACGGAGTAATTTGTTGTCCATGTTATTAAAAACATAAAGACCTTCCAACAAGGCTGAGGTATTACTAATTTGGACATGAACTGCAACTAGGCCAATATGTGAGATTCTTGAAACTGAATTCTTAAAAATTGACACTGAAAAATTCAAACAGGGGAACCAGAATTGATAATTCCATCCAAGATTGATAAATCCGGCCAACGAACGAGAGGTACGTGTTAAGAGGCTGTATCCGTAAAAGCGGTCCGGTCGACCTGGTTTGAAAAATGGATTCCGATCATTTCTTGTGTGTTGCAAGACTTTCATGTGCCAAACCACAATCCGCTTGATCGGATCTTTTAAATTATTGGAGTTTTGATATTTGGTTATGTGAAAGTTCTCTTTACAATAACTTTCTAAATTCTTGCGCGCTCATTAGCTAATTAGCTCTTATCCTTCAATAAGTATAAAGGAGGATAAATGTTTAATTTATGCAAAAATCTGTGCTACTGTCAAACTGTCAACTTTTTAACCAATGTAATTTTATTGACTGTTACAAGTAGCTAATCAGAAAGCGTGAAAAGCTATTGGCAATGTTCGCGTCAATTTAAATAAAATTCATGTTTTCGGCCGTTTACTGTGTCTTTTCCCCTCATTTTATCCGGCTGCTGGGGATTTCCACAGCCACTTCGACAATGTTATGACGCAATTTATCATCAGTAAGAGGACAGACGCATTAAAAAAATCTACGTCAATTTGTTAATTTGACTATGGTCCCAGCTTTGTCATTTTCTGTTCTCCTGTAGTTTCTCCCAATTTGCTTAATGAAGACTTCATCCATCACATCTGGTTACTTTCTCGGCTACAACAAAAAAATGTATACCGTCTTTTGGGGTAGACTTTCATATACTGGACTAAAATTTCGGAGGACAAAAGAAACATTGTTATTCCGATTATTCCTTGCTGATTACGTATTGCTGTGTTCGTTTTTTTGTTTTTGTTTTATGGACGTTAATTATTTCGGATCCAGTATATGAAAGACCAGCCGGTTTTGGGAAGGAGAGGCTATTGCTGCGAGCGGAGAGATTCTGCTTTGGGCGTCTACACAATCTTTCCAGATTCTGCACATGCATGCTGAGTTTTTCGAATTGTGCTGAGTTGGATTCCCCCGAGATAGACTATTGATCGAGTTGCGAGTTGAGTTGAGTTTGAGCTGAGTTTGAGTTAAGATTGAGTATAAATTGAGTATAAATTGAGTTAATATTGAGTTACGGTTTTTGGCATATTTGGCACTTAAATCTAATAAATATTAAGTAGAAGTCACTGGGAAGACCATGAAACACCGTTTTCGTGAAGTGCACAGGTGTATATTTACGAAATGGTTTTAAACTGATCAAAACAATCTTGAAATTTCATGCACGGCAGTATCCTTGTTTACCAGTTTACCAGTTTCAGCACTTGGGACTCCTTCGATTTGACTACTGTCTGTTTTGCTGTTATGTGGTCTCATCGACCAATGGTCCCTTTAGAAGATTATGCCAAGCCGACCATATGGCTGATGAAAAGACCAGACCACAACACTGTGTGGTGCGATCTTTAACATCTCACAGAGTTTATGAACATTGAAGTGTGTGAGACGGGACCTGCGATTTATAGTCCTTATTCGCGAAGACTTGAAAGTCTAACCATTTGCGGATGTTATTACAAAGGCAGCACCTTTTCCTCAATTATTTTAAGACCCTGAGAGTTGCGAGTCCGTCCGGAGTCGAATTCACAATCTCGTGCATAACAAACTGAGCCACCGGCGCGCGGTTGTCCGTCTAGCGATCAAGTCTATCGACGCAGAAAAGATGTCTTCTTGTAAGGCTAAAGATGGGTTTTACTGTTAAGCCAGCTTAATAGCCCCGGCGGCTAAACGATTAAACGTACCGTTTGTCTTCCAGCAGCGTGGTTTTCATGATCGGCTATCACACAAAATTATCGGAACAAGTGAGCCGCAATGAGGGTTTGTGTAAAATCTGGAACTCGGAACCTGGAACCCGTTTTTCCCCTTACTGACCCTAGCCTCGGAAGTGCCTTTGTCAGTTCTCATTTACGTCACAGTTGCCGGCAAAAACAAAAGAAACCGTGAACGAAAAACCAAAATTAATTAACAAGTAAATAACAAGTAACTTCGAACGCTTGCCGACGACTCTTCGATTAACTATCAACATTCCATTGAGTGAGAAGCAGAACCCGAAGTGCGCAAAGATGCCAAGTCTTACCATGTAGAAACGGGAAACAGAAGGTGAGCGAAACAAACATCATTTCATAGTGTTTTCCCTGATTAGTAACAAGTTATATTCTAGAAAAGGGTTTTTAGGCCTAGGGTTAGACAAATGGAAGGTTTAATTTTGGGTTTCTTTCGGAAAGGTAAAACAATGACCTGCAAGTACGAGTGATCCGTCAAACTGAAAGTGACTTTTGTTTTAGACCCGGCCCAATCTCGGTCTTAAATTTCTGGGACACTTGATGCCACACATAAGTTCTTCCCCCCTCCCCCCTATTGGCTTTTCTCATGAATGCCTAAAGTTATAGCGCAATCAACATTGAAAAGGGGGGAAGGGGTGCATTTTGGGTTGGTGTCACCATCTTTTTGGCTGGAATTGTAGCTAGGCAACTAGACGTCATAATCAAGTATTACTTGATTACTCGAGGTGCAAATGCTTGAAACCAACAGTCAAATCAAATACGTGAGATAAGGGATCTTGCAAGCTTTAAACGTGCGATATCCTAGAACACATTTTAAATCGCTAGGGCATATTTTTGTTCATGGCTTGTTCGTATTATTACATAGTAAATTATGTTGGTTACTAATTATTACTATTGTTTAAATTTCTTTGACATTAAATAATATTTAGCGCTAAGTTATACCTAGTTTATTAGTCGTTTTAACATTTATATCTTGTAATTCTTGTAATTTTTTTGGCATTTATACTTTGCAATTCTTACACGGCATGTCTGAAAACCAGCTTGCTGAGCCATTTACCGTGTTTTAAATAAAGTTGATTGATTGATTGATCTTGTCTCTGTCAACTTTGCAGTGAAATGGTTTTCCGACATGTGTGACTAGGTCAAAAATGTTCACTTACTTAAATGCTCGGCTTGCATTACAAAACTTCGGTGACTAGCAAACGTGACAATCGTGTTTTAGAATTTCAGCGGTTATGAGCAAAAAGCGTAATGCGGGCTCTCTTCGTCGTCCTCTTTCGTTTGATGATCGATCATGATGCCGCACGAAAAATACGGTTCATCGAAGCCGCCGGGCTGGCTTTAAATGGCTTACCCTTATCCCTTTGAAGACATCGTTTTGACGTGGATAGACTTTACAGCAGCAACGAGAATGATGCCTTAAAAGGTGTTATAATAATGAGATTGTTTTGATTAGGAAAGCCATGCAATTTTGAAAAAAATTATGCAACTATAGCTTTCAACACGAAGAAAACAGTTTTCGAAGTGACTTGTACTGAATATTCACTACTTTTAATTCCGAAAAACGCCAAAAACTGTAACTCAATCTTAACTCAAACTTAACTCAATCTTAATCAACTCAGCTCGTAACTCGATGAATAGCCGATCCCGATTCCCCTGTACTCTTGCTTGAGTTCGTTCAAGTTACTCTGGTTTTCCGCTCCAAAAAGATATAGGAAAGAAAGTCTGCTGAAAAAAAATAGAGACATTAAAGTTCTCAGAGTGCTTGCAGTACTTTCCTTCAAGTTAGATAAAAGCCTTCAATTCAAAGTGGCAATTCAAATGCACATTCATTTTATTCGTCGAGTCTTGCATAGGAACAATTGAACCAAACAAATTGACCGAAGTGAATGGCTTCATAGCCCTGTTGGCTAGCGCAGAGGTATTGGGCTCGAATCCCTTTGAGGTGTCTATCAAATTTGCAGTTCTGTGCTCAGTTACCAGGGCTTTGAATAAAAGCGAGGTTGGAGTTGACCTTACTTTGATACAAACCTCATTTCTTTTCTTATGTAAATAGAAACTCGTCAGCATTACAACAACATGATGTACATAAGAAAATCAATAGGGATTGTATCAAAGCAAGGTCAACTCCAGTCTCGCTTTTATTCAAAGGCCTGGAAACTTAGCACAGAACAGTAAAATGATTTATTGCTTAAATTGTCCAGATAAGTGCGAGTCACTTCCCTCTTTTGTCCTTTCCGATGCCTACAGTGTAATTATTTTGCTGAAAAACTTTAGTAAAACCGCTTCGCGACCGGTTGAAAATTTCTCCTTCGCACGGCTTTAAAGTGCCCGAAGTAGAATGCCCGCCATTTAGGCGTCATGAAACCTATAAGGCCAAGATTTTCAGGGAAAGTGGGCCCACATCTCCGCAGTAAACACGCTACATTTCACAGCGATCGATGGAAATGGCGCCGTTCGACGAATCCTACAAGAATATTTCCTCAGCTAACCATTTTCAGGGGATAGTAGCGAAAAGAGGCAAGGACTTACTGAGTTAACGAGTGTTTATACACACTGATACAGGCTACTAATGCTCCAGCATCTTCCCTTTCGTGCCACACATACGTGACTTAATATAAACTTAGGCCACTTGCTGTATGATTCCTCTCCTGGATATATTTTATTTCCCCATCAATATAAGAGGAGAAGTCAAACGACGGACTATGTTTAGCTAAGCCACTATTAAGAACGTTCCCGCCCATTGTTACTGCGCATCCTTACAGCGCACGCAAATTCACATGCCACGTCACGCATCGAGCACGCTCGCTAAGTACTAAAATGAACAATGATGGGGCAGATGGTCATTGCTATAGCTTTGCTTGGATTTAACGATCTTGGATGTTCGGTGACCCCTACTTTTCTTTTCAGAAACAGATTTTATTTACAATTGTCTCCACATTGTCCAAAAATGAACAAAAAATCAATATGGGAAGTTAAAAATTTCAAGATTTCTGTCCTCGGGACATGGAATCCTGCCATCTTGCGGCTGCAAGGCCCATGAAACTATGGTAGCTAAATGCGAACTTGTTCTTTAAGGAACCTCAACAGTTAACTAAATTCACTTGATGGGTCCACTTAGACAAAGTTTGGTAGACAACATTTCACGTCAAAAGATGTAATTGCAATATTTTTGGGCTTACAGACACTGGCCTTATTCGTTGAAAAAGCCGGATTTTATGAGATTTAGGGTGTTCTTCCGGACAAGTTCTCTCCAAAACGAAGTCGGTGGCCCCTCATTTTTTCACATTTCTGACATCACTAACTCATCATCTTTCAATGGTAAAATTTGCAGAAAAAAATCAAAGTTAGAAAATTTTCGCGCGAACGTCCTTAAGCAAGGACTTACTGACTTAACGAGTGTTTATACACACTTATGCGGGATACAGACCGATTTCTGTGCTTCCTATTCTCTCTAAAATACTAGAGAAACACATACGTGAATACGTGTGCAATTTCCTTGTTTCATCATCTCCAGTCTGCTTTCAGAAAATCCCATTCAACTGAAACTGCACTTATTCGTTTGGTTGACCAGTTGCTGTTTAACCTCGACAATGATGAAGTCACTGGGCTTTTTAAAAAAAAATAGACTATAAGAAGGCTTTTGATTTGATCATTAGCTGTTATTATCAAAATTGAAGGTGCTTGGAGTGAATGAGACTTTTCCTCCCCTGTTCCGCGACTATTTGGGTGGAAGAAGCTTGTATGTAAATATAGACGGGTGGCATTCTACAAAAAGATCCGTGACGCTTGCTGAGCCACAGGGAAGTATTTAAGAGTGAATGTCCGTAAAAATCAAGCAACCTTTGAATTCCGTGGCAAACCTTGAAAAATCGATTTCGCTCATACTTCCAAGTTTGAAAGAGTAATGTGTACCAAGAAGCATGCTATACTTAGTTTGGGTTGTTACGGATTTATTTCGGAGAAAAATGCAAATTACCGAACACCGCCGAAAATGCCGCTCGGACAAGCGATTTGTCTCTTCATTTTGACGGTCTTGTGAGGTCAACTGAAGCATCCCTCATAAAATATTCCTCCTAATCCTAACTGAGCAATCTCTTAATTGTCGTTTGGCTAAGTTTGAGTGCATTTAAGACATTCTATAGTTTCCAAATAATTTATTCTTGGCCCCTATATTTTTTGTCACTAAAACTGAGTCTTACGAAATATCTTACAAAGAATGTGCTCTACCTTTAAACCCTTTGAAACCTCGGCCATCGAATGTTGAAACAAAGGTCTTTCGTCTGATAGAGAGAAATCTCTGGGCAATTACTTTTGCGTGACGCCTCGAGCGCTTAAAATGTCGTTAAAATGCATTCTTGTGACCTTTCGGGTCAAAACACAGCAGGCCGATATCCGTCTTTGATTTGATATGAAAATAGATGAGACCGCTTTAAATAAAGTGCAGAGAGTAAAATGATACCATTTTAATCCATACCTGTTTTTTAGTGAGAAGTGGGAGCTTTAACAATGTTCGGAACTACACTTACGTAACCGGCCACAGCAGAATATAAACATGACGAACGTTTGTCAACACAACAACCACAGGATACCCAATGGTAGACCGAAGTGCTCCTTTTTCTCAGGGACGGCGGAGCTAGGGGGACTGCCCATGAAGAAAAAATAGAGGAAAAAAAACTCATAAAGCATAAAAAGAGAAAACTAACAGAAGGAAAAAGTTGCATTTCCGAGCTTCAAGATTTCAAAATTTTCTGGCGGAGAATTTCCTTCAGGGAACCCCCCAAAGGTTAGCGGCTCTTTCTTCTTAGACCCCCCCCCCCCCCCCACAATACAAAATATGCTCCGTCGTCCCTGTCTTTAGCTTTTCACTGACATAATGATGTCATCAATAAATATGTTACCCAACCTCGTTCCCAGGGTCTTCTCGGCTTTCAATATGCCGGCTGGTCTTGAGAAGACCCTGGCACACAGTGAACTAAAAAGATCGCTGATTGGTGCTTTTCTCACAAGAACTCTGATTGGTTTAATGTCGAAAGAAAGATGGCGGCTAGCGAGGAGAGCCAGAAGAAGAACAGAATTCGTGTTGAAATCATTTTAAAAATTGTAGCTGTTCGGTAAGAAGCAGCTGCAAATTAACAAGCATAACAGTCAAAAATAATTCACCGGTTTTTCACGTTGTACGATGATCTACATCAGGCCTCGATTCCAATTAAAACTGCGTTGGCTTTTCACGACCTCTGGCATAGCGATCGCTTTATAATATAACGGTGTTTGAAAGACGTAACGGTAATTAAGTGATTTTATTTCGTAGGTACCTTTACGTCTTGGTTCATTTTGGCGTCTCACAATTGTAATTCCCTGATGCGAGTATTAGTAGTACTAGTGTTCAATGTTTTCACCATGTCAGATTGTGTTACAAATTATAAAATTGTGCAACAGGGTTCATAGATTATTGACGTGGTTGATTTAGCAGTTGTATGTGGTTCTGTTGACTCGTGTGACAGCTGCAATGAAGGCGGGTCTGTTGAACACCGGCGGGTTTAAAACACAGGTCACATTCCACAGGTCACTCGTTGCAGATCATTGTTTTACCTTCTTGAAAGTAACCCAAAACCCTCAATTTGGCTAACCCTAGGCCTGAAAACCAACCTTAGGCCTAGGGTTAGCAAAATTGAGGGTTTTGGTTACTTTCCAAAACATAAAACAATGACCTGCAACGAGTGACCTGTGGAATGTGACCTGTGTTTTAGACCCGCCGGTTAAATACAGGTCAAGACTAGAGGTTGCTGCTCCAATAATCAACAACTAAGCCAAAAGTTTCCCCGAGACCTGAAACAACATTTTTGTTGAGTGATTAGCGCTAGCAGACACTTTTGGTGTTGTTTATTTGTCTGCAGCACCGTGACATGTACACTCACCTGTGGAATGTGACCTGTGTTTTATTTCAATAGACCTGCTCCTGCAGTAATCCATATTCTTTCCCATCCCTTCCACACTCTTCAGCTAGTGGTGCACAGAGAGATCTAGCTCGGTCGGTTTTCATCATTGCCTTTTACTTTCATTAATAAAAAATATTAATCTCCTCACCCCAAACAAAGTGCATGTCATCTTGTAATTTTCCAAGAGAGTTACTTAAGATTGTGAAGTCTTAACAATAATTATTATTCTTGAAAATAATTGTAAGGCTTATCATAATAGTCTTATTGACATGTCAATTCGCTAACGACTTCAATTTTTGCTTCTTCTGATTTTAAAATATAAATATGTATATTAAACAGTATTTTTTAATTTTGTACACATTACTTTTTTAGCATCACACTCCTGTAAGTTTTCTTGTACTCCAATAATTTAAGTTGAATTATTCGTTTTCAAAACATGCTTTGAAAATATTCTCTAGCATTGCTCAAGTTGTGGCATTTAATTACTGTCTGAAGATGTGGTACATCGTGTGATTTGGGGGAAGATTGCGGACTGGACAGGGGGATTGGGAAATAAAATTGAATGTGACAAAGCACAGGAAATTTGCAACTTCACCAGCAACAAGAAACTATTTCACAAAAAGAAATAGTGTTTTGTTTCTGGAATGGTAAGGGCAGGAGAAAAGATAAAATACTGTAGTGTGGGTCACTTGGTAGGTCATATATATTTCGCTATATAAACTATACATTACGGAGGACAGCAAACGCACCTCCGTGACTAAATAGCTAGAACCAGGGCTTTAATTAAACCTTAGCTCACTGGATTTTACGGTAATCAAATGTCTGTGATGTTACGGGTGAAACTGTGTGCAAATTATGGCTGTTTCCGAACTGTTTAAAAATCACAGCCCTGAGAAATAATAGCCGTCTATAAAATTGCATTGGTTTAAAATAACATGAAATGAAAAGAAAAGCAAGATTTCTCTGTCATCTACCGCATTCTCGTTGCTCGTGCATTCATCCATCCGTCTTTTTGGTTTCTTGCATCAAATTTTACAGCTTTGGGTTCCCCCTTCGTACTCCATTTTGTTTGTTGGAAGTTGTTGTACCCAGACTTCTCTCACCTTATTCCTTGCCGCCATTTTGAAAAAATTTGCATATTTGTCCATCCTCGATGGACAAATTTTGTCACGTGATTTGCTGTGTGCCAGGGTCTTCTCAAGACCCGCCGCCATATTGAAAGCCGAGAAGACCCTGGGAACGAGGTTGATATGTTACCTAGCAAAAATTTAAGTCGGAAAATTTGCGTTCCGTGAAGAAACTGTTATTTTCCTGTGATGGAAACACAAAGCATGTGAGGGTGGAATCGTATTATCTAAGGCAATAATTTACCTAAGTGGTGTGATGAGTGCTTCGGCAAGATTGATAAAATTTTGCTGAAAAAATGAATTAATTAGCCAATATCAAAAATACCATAATATTCTTTGTTTGTCCCTCCAGTAGGGTAGTAGCCAAAACGC
>NC_090891.1:3970135-3987635 GCF_036669925.1 Montipora capricornis | reverse complement strand
CAGAAAGCTAGCAACGAAATATCCAAGGTTGAAAATTTAACAGTAATTTATATTTCCTTAATACAGGCAGGCAGAGAGTAACTCATTGTGAAACAGTCGGTATTCTGCGTGACCAATTTTTTTTATTTAGGGTATGGATGGGGTTAACTGATAGTTGACATTCTGCCAAACCTTTAACTGTTTGCCTAGAAATGATATGTTTCTTAACTGATAGCTGAGAATTGGTGATGTGTTTTTAACTGTTAGCTGAGATATGGCCAAAAATTGAGCTGACAGCTGAGAAATAGGCGAAAATTGAGATGATAGTTGAGATTCCAGCAACCCCATCCTGACCCTATTTATTATGTAGTTGCTAGGAAGTGTCCAACCACATCTTGGAGTATTTTTATTTGTCCACAATCATTTGTTCACTTCTTTCCTATGAAGTTTGCACTGAATTTGTTCCTTCTAATACGACATATTGGCTGGAGTGCGCTATCATAAAATAAAAAAAAAAAATAAATTAAAAAAAAATAAAAAAATAAATAAAAAAATAAATAAAAAATAATAATAATAATAATAAACAATACATCTTGGGTTTACAAAAGCCGAGTTGCTTTTTCTTAAAATCTGGCTCACAGGTTCTTGGCGATGTGTGGGGGCTTCGGCATGCGATATCCTCTTTTCAACTCCGCTACTGTCTTGGCCTCAGACCAATCAGGGTATGGAATGCCTCCTATTGATTGTCAAATGTTTTATTACGGTTTTTGTTGCAATGAAATACGATTTAGGGCTTTAATGGAAGATGGCGCCTGAAGGTGAACACAGACGATTCACAGTACTAATCACATAAACAAACAAAAACGTGAGAAATAACCAGTAACTCGTTAAAAAGCAAAGTGATTAAGAAAAAAAAAAGTAAGTTCAGTAGCTAGGAAAATTCCCATATAAATTCACCTTAAATAATAACAATTTTAGGTAGCGAGGGTTTAGAACTAACAAAAACCAACCAACAAACACAAACACAAAACCAAAAATACCGCGGTTAGCCAGGGAAGATAACAATCGCACTCACACAACATTGTGATATCCCTCTTAAGACCTTTTAGCTTAAAATCAATCCCATGGGTACCCACCAATTGTAAATATCTCATAGAGAACGACTCCATAGGACCACCTGCAAGACAGAAACACAAACATACACACACACACGCTTTATTTAGGACTGGAGTGCATGGATGCATGGTGCAAGTTCAACTTCAAGTTTATTAACTTCTTATTTTACTATTACAATGGTAAAGGCTACACTATCCCACAAATAGCATATGCTAATCTAGGCGGGGATGGTGCAGTGGTGACAGTACTCGCCTCCCACCAGTGTGGCCCGGGTTCGATTCCCAGACTCGGCGTCATGTGTGGGTTGAGTTCGTTGGTTCTCTACTATGCATCGAGAGGTTTTTCTCCTGGTATTGCGGTTTTCCCTGGCTCTCCTCAAAACCAACACTTGACTTGATTTGCGTTGATTGTTGATTTCAGTTTACAGTGTCCCCAATTTGTGCTCCAGCCCTAGGAAGACTAGACACTTAAATAAAGTTCCTTTCCTTTTCTTCCCTTTATTCAAATATAGTATCATTCGAATTGAGTTTGCATGCAGAGACCAATGCGACTAAAATTCACTTTTATGTACCTTAAACTAACCAAAAGGGGTTGAAAAAAAACTTTCCTCTTAGGCGCTAACATTATTGCTTTTCCTGACCTGATACAATTATGTCTTAGGCATTAAATACTTCAAAATTTTGGAAATTTAATCGTAAGTAGACAGACACTCCCTGAAGCGTACACTGGGTGGCCTGTGGTACGTGTCACCCAAAAACAGAAGGCACTGAATTGGGGGGTATTGAACTACAACTAGACACTCCATGAACTGTAACTAGACATTCCATGAAGCGTACACTGGGTTGCCTGTGGTACGTGTCACCCAAAAACAGAAGGCTCTGAATTGGGGGGTATTGAACTGCAGCGTTCCAGTTAATTTTTTCAAGTGGAGGTCGTTAAGACCACTTGAGGGTTCAACCAGTGGTCGTGCCAGCAGAGGCCCTTTGGCTCACACGTTTAATGAGTTTTGAGATCTTTCGTTAAATAAACGAAAAAGACATTTAAATGCATTACAGGTCAATTGAAGCGGTAATAAACCCTCTTTTAACGGCTTCAGCTTGGCTTACGTGCAACAGATAAATGCTTCAGTGTTCGAATTTCGCTCCATGATTTTACAAAAAAAGGACGATCTCTGCTACCCAAGCACTGGATCCCTAAAGGTTTAGGTATCTAAGTTGCTTTTTGTCTGCTATTATCATTCTTAGATCGACGTTTTTCCTCCGAACTAAACGGTGAACATCACTGAAGATTACAGCCATATTTACCGTTTGAGACAACCGCTGACCAAACTCAATAATAGCACTTGTGAGGTACTGAGGAAAGGAGGGTGTCCGTCAGGATTTTGAATTTTATTGCAATAAGAGTTGTCAAATTTAGAATTCCTCCACGCTAAACCTGCACACAATTGCAAAACATCTCGTAAGTGACAAACCCAGGAGCCCATGACTCAGCTAATGGGAAATGTAATGCCACGCATTTAGAGGTTATTATGGTTCATGATTTTAGCTTTACCTTAAAAGCAACCTCGGATTTCTAGAGTATTTTAAAATCTATTTTTCTTCTCAGTAATACGTTCGGGAGCCGGATTTAATTTTTACTGATGTCATTTTAGTCTAGAAAGTAGGAATGTTTAGAATGCCTTTATTGTTTTTTTCAGCAACCAATAAAGGACCGCTTGGTCTAAATGCATACCAAATAATACGGATTTACTACGTACTTTTTCTTTATTTTACTGACAGTCTACATTTGCTTTAGTTTATTGGTTGTTACTGAGGGAATTATCATGGATAGGCTTTTACCAAAAAAATAATAACTGTAAGAGCATTCGAAGAACCCGTTTCACTGTTTCACTGTGTTGTACATTGACTACACTTTCTTTGCCATAGGTTTCAATTTTAGGAAAGTAACAGAATTTATGAATCTTCATACGTAGAACGGTTTTGGAACGATTCTGGTGCCACATGATGTCGAAGATACGCCAATTTGAGTCTGAGGCACCATGTTGGAAGTTAGGGAGTCGCCAAATATGTACCAATAACGTCAGCAAAGAAACGACATTTTATTTAAAAATTCGTAAACGAAGACAAAAAAGCTGAGATAAGTTGAAACATAAAAGAAACGAGGAAAAAACTACCAAAATAGAAAAAAATAAAAAGTGGTTGCCGTGAAAATGTCAACCATATATAAACAATATTTGACACACCAAAATCCTATGGAAATTTTAGGAAATGTCACAAAATTTGCTGATCGTTTGCTCAACCGCTTCAGAGTTATGAAGCTAGAAGTCAGCATCCTTCCCAGCCCCCTCCCCCCAAGGAACAAGGATTAATTAGGGTAAAGCTAAGAACCATTCGGTAGGGGAATTTTGGGGCTTGCCAAAGCCTCCGAGAGATTGGCCCACGCCTATACGGTAAAAGCAGTGCTACACAACTCCTGGTACAGCATATAAAAAATAAACCTTTACTTTTGTTATCACGGAATCGTCAACTTAATTTTAGCGAATACCACAATCGTCTTTTGTGCCAGAGGGAACGGGTCAGGCCCATAGGTAGGATATTGTTGAGTGGGTGCGTGTTAGCGCTGATGACGGGAACGTTTAGTGGGTCGTAAGTCGAGGTGCTCTTACGAGATGTTTTGCAATTATGTGCAGGTTTAGCGTGGAGGAATTCTATATTTGACAACTTTTATTGCAATGAAACCGACACACTCCTCCCCATCCAGCTGTCAACTTTACCTTACAAGTGCTATAATTGAATTTGGTCAGCGGTTGTCCAAAAAAGTAATTATGGCTGCAATCTTCAGTGATGTTCACCGTTTTGCCGAGGAAAGACTTCGATGCAAGAATGATAATGGCAGAGAAAAGGCAACTTAGATACCTAAACTTGATTTGCACCTTCAGGGATCCAGTGCTTGGGGAGCAGAGATCGTCCTTTTTTTTGTAAAATCATGGAGCGAAATTCGAACACTGAAGCATTTATCTGTTGCCAAAGCTGAAGCCGTTAAAAGAGGGTTTATTGCCGCTTCAATTGACCTGTAATGCATTTAAATGTCTTTTTCGTTTATTTAGGGTTATTTTAGGTCTATCTGCGTGCGAGGTTGGTGCAACGCTCCCTGTTAACGTGTCTTTTAATGTGCAGCCAAAACTTGGAGATCGCCGAAATTAGGCAAGTTCAGAAAGCTATAAATATTCCATCAAGGACGGGCCGCAAGATTTCTCTCCGTAATGACATTATGTATGATACTTACTTTCCAGCTGCGTTGGTTTGATTGCAAAAGACCGTCTCACTTTTTCATAAATAGAATTTGAAGTTGATCGGTGTTCGCGTGTGTAATCAGCATCTATGATAGGGGTGGCTTTAAAGTCTCGCTGCTAGCTTCACTCAATCTCAATGTTAATGAAAGTCACCTTTGTGTATTCAAAAGACATGAAGTAACTGGCCATCGTTTTTGTTTTGTACAGGCTTCGTTAGTTCGTGATAAATTGATCTTCAATGTTGGGTCAAATTGAAGCCTCGATATAGGGCGGCAGAAGCGTTCGAGCGGGTGAACCAAAAATCCCTCAAAACTCCAATAATTTAAAAGATCCGATCTAGTGGATTGTGGTTTTAGTTTAAGCACATGAAGGTCTTGCAACACACAAGAAATAAGCGAAATCTATTTTTCAAACCAGATCGACTGGACTGCTTTTACAGAGACAGCCTCTTAATCATTTGTCAGAGAGAAAAAAATCCTGTCTCCTTGCGTATCACATTTCAACGCACGCATGCAAATTTGTTAAGCTCGAATATTACGCAACATGGTGAATTCATAAAGGCCACCTTTTCCAGCAAAAAATTTATTGAAACAAAAAACATATTTTCTTTTAGAGGCAAAAAATCCTTGCTATTTCATTCCGTGCGTGAAGACAAGAAACCCAATCGTATCAAATTACCATATGCAACCAGGAGTCCATCAGTAGGAGCCTCCATCTCCCACTTTGTTTGTATGAAGTAGTGTTTTTTCCTGACCTATCTATTTTTAGAACCACTTTCGCGCCATTCATTGTCATGGTGAATGTCAATAACAATTCAGTAGGCAATCAGCGCTAAGGTCTCTCTAATGCTGCAAACTCAGCAGAAAAACATGGCGGACCGATGTGGTCAAGAAAGCGAATCTCAACTATCAAATAGCTTTGACTGTTCAGTTTCAGTATCTATAGAATCAGAAACTAGTTCAAGTTTTGAGAGCAAGGATAGTGGTAGCTCTGCTACAGAAAGGGAAGAAAGTGACGAGCCGGTTGCAAGTACTTCAGGCAAGCGAAAATCGCAACCATCGGCATCACAGAATCATGCGGACCACTTAAGGAACACATTTAATTAACACGGCAAATTCAAGAACGTTATTTCTAAAAATAGATGGGTCACGAAAAACGCTACCTCACCTAGGGCTCCTACTGATGGGCTCCTGACGCAACAAAATAAATTTCAGGATCAAACCCTTTCCTGAAGAACCTTCTCCTTGAATAATAACGACAAAATAGACGAAAAGCTTTCTTTCAAATAATTCTTTGCTGTCACATTTCCAATTATGTTTTTACCTGAAGACTGTGCAGAGTTGAGTACAAATAAATGCAAATAGGCAGGCAACAGAGATTACAGATCCACTTAAGGTGTTCGATTCTTTCTCTGTCTTTGTTGAACTCATAAGTTACCAGAGAATTTTCCATTTGGTTTCAGTGTTGTACATAACATCACGCTGGGTAAAATATTAGACATTCAGCTCACTTTGATTACGGCTCGACGACAGAGCTACCACTATCTTCCTCACCCTCATAGCTTGAACTAGTTTCTGACCATGTAGATTCTGAAACTGAAAAGTCAGAGCTATTCGATAGTTGAGATTCCCTTTCTTCACCACTTCGGTCCGCCATGTTTTTCTGCTGAGTTTGCAGCATTAGCGCTCATTAGACCTCAGCGCTGGTTGGCTACTGAATTGTTATTGACGTTTACCATGACAACGAATGGCGCGAAAGTGGTTCTCAAAATAGATAGGCCAGAAAAAACGCTACTTCATAGAAACAAAGTGGAAGATGGAGGCTCCTACTGATGGGCTCCTGTCCAGATATTTATTTTTAACCGCCTGGCTCGTTTATCCAATTGACGTTTCATTCTTGAGTTCCATAAAGGTATATTTTGTTTAAAGACCCACCAAAACGCCATTTGCGTTTCAATGACTTCGACGCCATTGCAGGTTAGTTAAATATTCTCCTGTGTCCACCAGCCAAAATCTACGCATTTCCATTACCCCCTCAGACCTAAGAAAATACACACAGAAGACTCTATGCACAAAGACACCACTTAGCAGGGAAGTGGCGGGGAAGACTTTTACCGACACGGAAAAAAAAAAAGGAAAAAAAACCAAAACAAAACAAAGAAATTCCACCCATTTTCCGACAACCCAGTAAAAAGCACATACACATCACTTTTGCTTGACAGATTTGCAGCATCTCCAAAGAGTATCTCAGGTGCCGTCCACTTTACTGGTATACAGCCCTAGGGAGAAAACAGCATTGCACTTTCATGTTAAAAACAGAACGTCAAAGAAGTATACAGGGAACAATGTGAAAGGGAAGCCATCAATAATGTAACCCACCTTTTTGGCATTGCCATGTCCATATTTAAAGTTCTGGTAAGATAACCCAAAATCAGTGATCTTGCACACACGGTTTTTATCAAGAAGTACATTTCGTGCTGCAAGATCACGGTGAATAATCTACAAATAGCAAATAATCAACGTTAGTCTTATTCGCGTACAGGATATTTTCTGTAATCCCACCTGAAGTGAAGAGGTGCGATTTGCATTTCCCTGGCAACAAGAGGACTGCAAACGGGTCCAAAGTTACAGCTTACTCAAAATGACTCAGAGGAAGTTGATGAATTTCAACGTTTGGAAGCATTAATGGGTATTAACTAAAATGATTAGAAAACAACGGGATCTGATCGAGCCATAGCCAATGTTCCCCGATTTTAAAAAGATGACTGTTGTATTATCATGACGACCACGGCGGCAGCAGGCAACACTTAGCTCTTATTAACCGAGCAGGAGGTCTGTATGGGAGAATCTTGACCGAGATCGTGAGTACAGACCGAACGCAGTGAGGTCTGTACACACGACCGAGGTCAAGATTCTCCCATACAGACTGACTAAGCTCGGTTAATAAGATGTTTATTATATGGCAAACAAGAACAATTTAATTCGTTTAATGTAACTGGTTTGTACTAACTGACAAATTGCTTGCGAACGGCGATGAGCTGAGCTTAATTCTGCCACAGTTTGCTCGTCCTCCTTACCTTTTTTTCTCATCATGCTTTCTGGCACTTCCATAAGTAAATATTGGTAAAAGAAAATACTCAATATTTTTGCATTTTAGTTTGCATCTTTTCACCGCAAAACATTACCGGTCTAGATGCCGGTCTAGATGGGAAAATCTAGACCGCGGTCAATATCGATTTCAGCCAATCAAATTCGTGAACTTGGTAGTTCCCAGTCCTTGTGAGACAGAGCCATATAATAATATGTAATATCAAGGCATGGATTGGTGTTGGTCCTCCAGCGTTATCTCAATATAGAAAACCTAGTATTTAAAGGGCCCGCTAGTAAGTGTTACCTACAGCAATCCATTTACGAATATCATAACAAAATGATCACACATTTTCGCCTACATAATGTCAAACACTATAGGCAGTAAGCATGTTGCATGATGCATTTCGTAGATACAATCTTAATCTGTGAAAGATTAGAATAAGCAACAATAATACCATATCTTACTACATGCTTGTTTTGTGTCACATACCCCTCTAGATGCTAGGAAAACCATTCCAGTAGCAATCTGATTTGAAAATGACATTAGGTCATACGTCCCCAGTTGCGCTACTTGTAGTTTGCCGCGATAATATTTGTCGAAAATTCCACGGCTTTTTCTCAGGTAGCCCAGCAGATCTCCACGGGGTAAGTACTCCATGATCAAAATTGGGTGTACTGTGAAGGTTACGCAGAGTTTGGACAACGTTTATAATGCTGCATTCTAACTGTTAACTTCTTGGAAAGGTGGATATGGGCTCTACCATTATTACTTTTAGGCGCTTTTAAGAAGTAAACAAGTAAAGCCGTATTTGCGTGGCGTTGCACTGTGTTGGAAGATCACAGTTTGCCCAACCCCCTTTGTCAGCATCGCATTTAAGCGGCTCACCTTGAATGAGTATGAAGAAAATGGCGAATATCTACACATTCCCAAGTTAAAGGTCATGTTACCCAAAAATGATTATAACATTAATCAACGTTACTCATAATTTCCACATATTTGATTTCTCCGTATGATGGAAAGAACTGTGAGAAGAACTTCCTATAATCATTTTAAAAAAATACTAAGGGCCAGATTTTTAATATGACAAAACTTACAAAACTATAGTGAGTAAGAGATGATTAAAAATTATAATATATTTTTAAAGATGTAAAATATAAAATTCTCATGCAAAATGTACACTTCCTTTTAATTATTTATCTCTCCCTGGTGGTCTTTGCAGCCTGAGGCAGTTTCTTCCATATAATAATAATAATAATAATAATAATAATAATAATAATAATAATAATAATAATAATAATAATAATAATAATAATAATAATAAATTCTTTATTTTTCAAATTATCAGTAAAAATACACACACTGAAAAAACCAAATAAAGAACTCTAAAACAAGTATTACGCTTATAGAGATACAATTACTAATACTAATTCTAATAATAGCAATAATAGTTATTAAAAAAAAAAATTCTAGTTTCCTATAAACATGTGTATTAATATAAATAAAAATGAAACAACTCTTAGTATTATAGATTTGATAAAATGAAGGAAAGAAAAATTATAAATCAATATTATAGAATGTCAAGACGCTCTTTGCCATAAACTCAGTGTCCGGCAGAGGATAACGCTATTTACAGAAGAACAAAAACTATCTACATGCGACCGAGACTTCTAGTTCTAGATCAGTCTCCTGTATATTTGGGGTAATAATAATAATCATCATCGTCATCATAATAATAATAATAATAATAATAATAATAATAATGATAATAATAATAATACGCAAAAAAACAAAGCCTCCAATACCTTCTTGTATAAAGAGGTTCAAACTGGGTTCTCTTTAGAAGTGTGAAATCAGGCACAGGACCGTTTTATATAGCCAACCATCTGCATTTTTATTACATTTATCAGCTTCAAGGGTTTGCATCTCAGATTGCAAAACAAAGGTAATATCTTTTGTTATTTGATGTCATTGCTTTGATGATTTATTCTTTTAAAAAAATTGTTCTGTTTTTCTGTTTCTTGACCTTATGCTATGCAGTTGTTGGAAGTGAACTAGACGTTAAGAGGGATCAAATTGTTTTTGGGAAATGTCGTGAAAACGGCCATTATCTCACTACTCGTGTAACTCGGCAAAATGGGCTAGAATTACCCGAATAATTTGCTTCAATAGACAAATTTATCCCTACATGTCATCGGTCGATAAGGTTTTCACTAACGGTCTTTTACTATAGGTGCAAATTTTTCACAGCTGTTTCTATTTAGCAGTTAGAATAAGATCCTTACTTTGGGTGGTGACACAGCCAATGAATTGAACAATATTCGGCTGAGGGCTGTCTCCAATTACTTTGCCCAACCCAATTTCTCTCATCAGAGCAGTTTTTCCTTCCTGTCCAGATGTGGCTACAATAAATGACACCAGGGTACAATAAGATTGATCACATGACTAGTTGGGGTGTTTCATGGATTTCTACCTCCTTAGTCATCAACTATTATGAACACGGTTGTTTTCCTCAAGCATGTTTTTGTCTCATTTTCTTTACGTCATGAGGCATTGTGAAAAACGGATTGACAGATTTGCCGGATACAAGGCTGGTATCAACGGAAGGCGATGGTGCGTTTCTTACCCTCCCTCCATTTGACAGCGCTCCATTTTACAGGTAATTAGAGCTCGCCAACCATTTGGGGGTATTTAAGTATCTTATATCGTATTTGATATATTTCGCTAAGGATTGGCGATTTTAAACTGCAATTTAGCAGTGGAAAATAGCCTCTATAAATGATTTTTACAATGAACTTTATCGCTTAATGTGCAACGGGGGTAAAAATTTGGTGTATTTGAGGCGAGACGTCGCCATGGAAGCTTAAAATAAAAGTTAAAGAACAAAATATCTGTACACACTTGTATTGAATACGAATCAGAAAGGAAAAAAGGATTAGGAAATCCATTAGGAGAAGGCGATCTATTTTGGTAGTCTCCGCATTCGTCTCGAGGTTAAGATAAAGGTGGGTAGCTTAAGAAAGTGTTGATTGAGAATTGATGATTTTTGCTGCACTCTTTCATAAAAGATAGTTATGATAATTTTTTCTTTCCCTTTCGACGTAGTTTATCGAGCATGTTGAACGAGGTTTTGTAAGCGTCTACGTGACAGGTACTTCATTAAAGCACTTAATATCGCAGTGGAAACTATCACGGCAATGAACATGTACAAGTACAAGGAAAGGTTACGTTTATACAAACGTTGGTCGTGTAGCACTTATATTTTTAAACAGAGTTAACTGAATGGAGTGTAGTGTAACGTGAAGTGCTAGATTTCTATCCCATATAAACCATGTGAGCGTTAGCCTTACTGATGGAACTGGGCCCACACAAGGACAGAGAAAAACTCTGACCAGGGTGGGAATTGAACCCACGACTTTCGGGTTAGATCTCCGCCGCTCTACCGACTGAGCTACAAGGTCAGACGGGAGCAGGCCGTGGGAACTGAAGATGTTAAAGCCACGTAACCTTTCCTTATCAATTAACAAAGCCGAATCGTACTTACGAGAAAAGCACTTTGCTGCAACAAAACGTATGCCTCGTTTCCCATTTCCACGACTCAAAGTTGCTCGCCAAACTGTTCCAAATGCTCCGGAACCAATGACCTCCTCAAGAGAAATTTGGCCAAGTGGTACTTCCCATTTGTTCACTGCAACATTCAACAACTCCATTTCCAGTTCTTCCTCGGCATCACCTGATCTTTAATCCAGAAATGTTGCGTGTTAGTTCTCTCATTTTCCAATGGTGGGTTGGTTGCCGCTCGCCAAAGCCGTTTTTCATTTTGTCACAGGATGTTTCCAAAAGCGTAATTGGTTTGCTTATTTGATGCTGGAACACTCCCACAAATGATGCAAATATTGTAGTTCGAATGGCAGAAACCACTAAGTGGTAAGCAAGAGAAATGTCTAGCCCTTGCGATGCGTTTAATTTCAGTTAATTTTTAGATGTTACGAAAACGGGAGTCTGTTCCCCAAGACGTTTGCAAAGTCAAAAGAATTCGAAATGACGTTCAGAGTTGCAGAAGCAAGGAGGTTGGTATATGATGCCCCAAAAGCCAGAGTGGGAAACCAAAAGCCATAATTAATATCCTCAGCTGCCATTTTACAACGCCAGATGAGTTCATATTATGTATACTTAACAATCACACACTTCTTGGGAAACAGACTTTTGATCTTAAAATAAATTTTGCGAAATTCACGTATCCCGGCCAACTCCCCTACACCTTCTCTCTCCTTCATTTGTCTTGCTGCAAGGGAGGATGAGGGGACGAAACACCTCCACTATATATGAGCCTCTTCCAATGATTTTCTTTTCAATCTCAATTTAGCCTGCGGTCATGATGCGCGGCTATTTGGAAGAATACACCCGATTGGTTGTCATTGGCTGTGCGACCATGGACACGAGACCAACAACATTCAGAGCGTGGGGCGAAGCTAAAGATAGATGGGGCATGGAGATGTGTTCTCTACGCTCATCCTCCCTTGCTTGTGGCTAGTTAGACTTGCCTCAAGTCGACGTCACGAGAATCCCAGGAGTAAATGTTGTGGGGAGCGAAGCGTGATTTTTCGTACGCGAAGCGGATGAGCGAGCGACGCAGTCGCGAGAGGTCGACTTGTCTCGCTCGCAAGGTTCATTTGCTTTTCGCGACAAAAAGGGTATGACGTCATTCGCAAGTCCTGCACTTGATGGCGCAATCCCACGAAAACAATCAAACATGTTTGTTTCTCCGAAATCGTCAGAGGAAATTTCTTCCCTTTGTGCTAAAGGTATCAGAAACAAAGACAAAATAAAACGAAAGCTTATTTCCATCTCGAGTCGCCGCTTGGAAAGGAGATCTCCACTGATACTTCTTTGGACCAACACTTTGTGCCGTAAATTGTGCTGATACAAACGAACACTAGTTCGAAAGATTGACAAGTAAGGGAAAGCTTCGAATCGTCAAGAAAGTCAATTGATTTCACTCATGAAAGATCAGGTAGGCTTCAGGTGTACGAGACGTGCTAGACCGGGATTAAAAGACATGCTAAACCGGGAACAAAAGTAGAGATAAGCTTACATCTTAGTGAAACTTACTCCTTAGCAGCTCCGGTAGGAGCAGACACAAACACATCTCTGCAAGACATATATGCTTGAATTGTTTTTCCCCGATAGTCGCGCAGTTTGGAATATCCTGTGGTCTTAGTAGGCCAACACAAACTTATTTTCACCATGGACATTACATCTCTATACACAGTCATTCCTAACAGCGAAGGTCTTCAAGCACTTAAACACTTTTTCGATCAACGCACTGTCAAAGAACCTAGCTCGGAAACGCTCCTCCGCCTTGCCGAACTAGTTTTAACGCTTAACTGTTTTTCATTCGCCGGCAACTATTACAAACAAATTAATGGTGTAGCGATGGGCACAAGAATGGGACCTAGCTATGCCAATCTTTTTGTAGGATATGTTGAACACCAATTTTTTATTCAGTACAACGGCACAAAACCTGAACTCTACGGCCGCTACATCGACGACTGCATCGGCGCTATTTCATCCAGCAGAGAAGAACTCGATCAATTTATAACCTCCGTCAACTCTTTTCATCCGGCTCTTAAATATACCTGGGAAATTTCGGAAACTTCATTGGCTTTCCTAGATATCAAAGTTTCTATTAGAGGCAACGTGCTATGTACTAGTGTGCACTACAAACCTACTGATTCACACAGTTATTTGTTGTATTCATCGTCACATCCATCACATGTCAAGAACTCCATTCCTTATTCTCAATTTCTTAGACTTCGACGTCTATGTAGTGATGACTCCGATTTTTCCAGCAAATCAGAGGAGATGTGCCAGTTCTTCGAAAAACGTGGCTATCCTGTCTCTGTGGTCAAAGCGGGCCATCATCGCGCCCAACAATTTGATCGACAGTCGTCACTACAAACGTCACAGAAAGATAAGAATGACAGAATTCCATTCACCCTCACTTTCCATCCTCATAATCACGCAGTCAAAAGCATCATTCTTAGTAATTTTAAATTACTCCAAAATGATCCCGAGACTGGTAGAATCTTTTCACAACCTCCAATTATTTCATTCAAACGCGACAAAAACGTAGGCAACTTTTTAGTTAACGAGCAACCCGGCACTTTCAAATGCGCGCGCTCACGATGCAAAACTTGTCTTTTCATTGTTAACACTAGCAAGATATCGGGACCTAAGCGATCTGTTAAGATCACCGATCGTTTCACACGTACCTCCGCAAATGTCATTTATTGCATAACCTGTACGTTATGCAATAAATTATACATTGGTGAGACAGGTAGACGACTAGGTGACCGATTCCGCGAACACCTTCGCGATGTTGAGAAGAATGACAAGGATGCATCTAAGCCAGTCGCTCGCCATTTTAATCTGCCTAACCACTCCAAAAAACACATGGCTATCTGCGGCCTTTCCCTACATCTAGGTACGACGGAAAGCCGCAAGAATCTGGAACAAAAATTCATCTTTCAAATCGGCACCCTTAATCCTCACGGTATTAACGAACGCTTTTCATTTAACTAATATATTCCTACTTTTCACGTTGCCATGTTACCACCAATAGCGTAGCTCCTACTCTACTATAAAAACTACACGTAACCCATAATCCCTCGATTCGCTCTGACGAAGGGCTAACGCTCGAAACGTCAGCTTTTAGAATCTCTGTACGGTGGTCAATTTACATTATCAACTCCATTGATAAACCAAATTTTTGTATACTACTTCCCCACCGACGCAGCACCACAGTTTCTTTAGAAACTACCCCTTCATTCATTAGTAGCCTTAAGCCGCGGCTACACGAGCGATTTTTGTCTCGCGCCGGTGATGCAATTCTTTTTCAGATTTTGGGCGTTTTCCATTTACCAAGAAATTCCGGAAATTCCGGTTGGGTTGTAAATGGAACACACGTTTTTGGTTCGTTTCACTGGAAAATTTCCGGAATAAACGGAACTTCTGAAAAGGTAGTCCTGTTTTCCCGTTGGAAACTTTCCGATGGAAACGTGTGTTCCATTTACAACTTTTGAAAGGTCTTACCACTTCCAGGCTATTCACGGCCACATTTTTAAATTTTGGCGCCTAAAATCGCAATCACTGGGCGGCGAACGGACCTGAGTTAAATGGAACATGTTTTTCACCCGATAGAAATTTCCACCGAAATTTCCAGAAATTTTTTGTAAATGGAAAACGCCCTTTGTCGCGTCGCCTGCGCGCCAGAGTGGCTACACTTGTGACAAATTTTGGCGACAAATTGAAGACCGCGCGAATCGCATACTTCAAGAGACCTGGGCACTAAAAAAAGACATTCCTACTTTAATACTCTTTAGTCGCGTCCCAAGCGCGGGCAAAAAGTTGCAGGGTGGCTACACCGGCAACTATCTCTACGATTTTGTTGCGAAAGTTTCAACTCTGGTGACTTTTTCTTCACCTGTCGCGTCGCCACTTCAAGGGTGGCTACACGTTTCATCTCGCGGTGGCGACGCGACAAAGTTTGAAAAAATCGCATCACCAGCGCGAGCAAAAAATCGCTCGTGTAGCCGCGGCTTTACGTTGAAAGTCACGCTTTACTGCACATGGCAACTCTATCCCCTGGGGTCCACGATTGGTCTCGCTCAGCGACCCGTTTTTGGGTCGTTAAAATTGGCGCCAATCAAGTATGAAAAGTCCTTCGTCCCGCGCGCCATCTACATTAGACGAAGGATTTTTCGAAAGTCTAGTGGCTAGTTATTGCAATGCTATGTAAATAAGGTGTCATACATAGAGTATACAATAGAGAGCTTAAGCACAAGGCGTTTGTCAAGTAGCCGAGGAGAAACTGGGTCGAGACCGACGTCCTTGACTTGACTTGCTTGCATTAAGGGCCCACAGACGGATTTTTCGCGCGTTGCTAAGGAAGTGAAATGTTACTAAATCAAAATCAAGATTTCTTTTAGAAAGACAAGAGATATGCTTTTTAAAAGTTACAATCAAGGATTAATATGAGGGGATAAACATTTTCAACGCATAACTTTTTAGGTTAGCATTTTCTGAAGTAGCGAATTTGGAAAAAAGAGTAAGTGTGTATATGCATCTTTTCCATGAAAAAGGAAAGTACATGCAGGAACAACCTCTAAGTTGTCCATCAAGATGAGACGTAAAGCGCCATCGCCTACGATACTTATACAATTGACCACGATGGAGTTTGTTTGCCTGATTCATTTTCAATGCTTTGTAACGGTATTCGTCAATGTGTTGCTCAACAGCAACGATGTTAGTTGGACACCGTGTATGTTTTCAGCTGTTTATTGTACACAGCTCTATGATATTACAAAAATATTCCACTTGTAGCACAGGAATAGTTGTTCCTCATGCTCCAAACGTAAGAGAAATATTTTCCTTGTGAAGTTCGTAAGATAGATTTGATATTGTGCCAAAAGTGGTATACAGAAATTTCCACATAAAAGCCTACTTTCTAAATAAACATTTCAGATATTCTTTGTCACAAGTGCCCATAGAAATTTTCACGAACATCCCAGTTGCTTAGACAAAAAGTTCCAGATATTCCTTGCCACAAGAAGTCTATTGAAATTTCTATGTACATCCCAGTTGCTTAGACAAAATAGTTTCAGATTGTGTCCGAAAAAAATTCAATGTAACAGACATATGAAGGGCGTGGGGAACTTTTTATGATATAGGAAAACTGTCGTTAAATTTTAAGTTTTCGCTCAAGGGCTCCTAATTTCAAAGACATTCCCCGAATTAGTTGCGAGAAGGGTTCAGTGTAGCAATTATGAACGGGCGAAGTTTACGCTACAAAGTTCTTTGTTTGATTCCACGCAAAAAAAGCTCAACAGAGAGCTTCGACTGGTTAAGCCGCGTGCAAATGCACTGGATTTGCCCACTGTACAAGCTCTCAACATGTTGAGCTCAACAAGGTGAGCGCATTTGAACACCCTGTTGAGAGGTGTTGAGTCTTGTTGAGTCAAATTTGAAACTGGTCAAACTTTTCGCTCAACACGGCTCAACATTTCCTTTGTTTCGCGGTCATCTATGTGTGACTCAACAAAGTTGAGTGCATTTGCACAGCTCAACATGTTGAGCCCACGCACGCGCAGTGCCCAGCGTATCCATTGGGAGTTTAAACATATCGAACATTTTACCATTCTCGTTCCCAGAGCTGCGATCCTCTTGGCCAGCGCCTCGGATCGAGAGCTCTGGCCGGTTCCAATCCGTTCTCGCCACTGATTGGTCAGATGGGAACACAATAAAAATGTTAACCGGAAGAAATCGGAAGAGGATGGCCGAAGGGATTCTATTTTCTGTTTGCCGTACTTGCAACAGATATATTATTAGTAACAACCATCCTTTGGATTTATTTGGTGAAAAGACAATTAGGGAAGGAATCGTACGGGATTGAGAAGAGTTTTCTGGTTTGAAAATTTCTGTCGACGATGGTTTATTACCATCGCGAATATGTAGATCTTGCTACGTTACGGTCACAACATTTCAGGAGTTTATAAAGACGGTAGTTCATTCGAAAGCTCAGCACGAGTCGGTTATCCGATCTAAAAGAAGGAAAAAACGCGAGAAAAAAAGGAGCAAGGTCAGCTGGTTATATGTTACGCAGGATTTTTGACTAAGCTCGATCGATTCATGTGTTTACGGTGTAATTATTGTTCATGTGTTTAACAACGCAAAGCCTTGACTCCTTTTGAATATGTCCGTGGTGAGGAAGAAAAGATTAAGCCAACAGCTAACCCGGTTATCGCGTACTTTTTTGTTACATTCTCTTATTGCAATAATGAAATTTGTAAGTATATTTTCTTTGTGTAATATCGTATTAAAGTTGGAACTTGATTCCTTCCATGTCCAGTTTGCATTAGTTATAAGAAAATCATACAACTAAGGTTGATACAAAAGGCTTCAGTTGAGAGCAACCCCTGATGAAAAGGGACTACAGCCCCTGATGAAAAATGGGGATAAAGGGGG
>NC_090891.1:3935135-3965135 GCF_036669925.1 Montipora capricornis | reverse complement strand
CAACAAATTACCTGTAGGAGCTTTAAACAAACTTCTGAAAATACCTAACTTCTGAAGAGAGCTAAGACCTCATACATGTTGACCGACAAAGAAAGGGCTTGACTTTGGGATGAGCGCACGAGCTTACTGAATGAATGGACACTACAAAGCTAAGAAAAAACCAGGCTTAATGTACAGTCCCAGATTCTTGGAAACCTCAGGCCTCGTAATTGAGTCCCACATGCTTTAATTTTGTCCTGTTTTTGTTTATCTTTTTTACTGTCTTCTTTGCATGCAAGAGATACTAAGGTGTGGTATCATTTCTTTAAATGTACGGGGATTGAGGGATCAAATCAAGAGGCGAAGTATTTTTTCGTATTTAAGAGATCAAAAGGCAACTTTCTGTTTTTTGCAAGAAACTTATTCAAATTCAAATGACGAAGTGCTATGGAAAGCTGAATGGGGAGGTGACATCGTGTTTTCTCACTCTTGTCACAGCAGAGGCGTCTGTATTTTAACTCCAAAAGTCAAAGGAAAAATAGAGTTGCTATTTCAGGACAACTGTGGGAGAAAAGTCTTGATTACCTCACAAATAAACGGTCTAAAGGTATCTCTTTGTAATCTATATGCCCCAAACAATTCAGTAGATCAACTTCGGTTCCTGCAGGAATTAAACTGTTGTTTAATAGACAAAGCGGACATTACAACACTAATAGTTAGAGGCGACTGGAATTGTGCTCTTACTGAAAAAGGTGGTGGAGCCCCGTGGAAACCAACCACATACTGTAACTCCCTGTTGATTACAATGGACATTTTTGACCTTATGGATATTCAAAGAATTCGTCATCCAAATGCGAAGAAATTCTCCTACGTGTCAAAGGCACTCAAGATGAGATCACGAATAGAGTTGTACCCAATGTTCGGCGAAAAACTCTCTTATGTTGAAGATAAGCGACTTTTCTGAGAAATGCTCAATATGGAAATCCGGAATGTTACAATCTCCTTTGCCAAAGGAAAGGCGAGTTTGGTTAGAAAACATGAAAGAGAAATAAAGGAGCGATTGGATAACTAGGATATAAAAAATATGTAACAGCGCTGATTTGAATAACGTGGATCAAGAACTAAATGAATATGAAGCGCTTAAGAACGAACTTAAACTAATCTATGAAGTGAAAAGTAAAGCGACTATATTTAGAGCTAAGTGTTACTGGGTTTAAAACGGAGAGAAAGCCACCAAGCATTTTTTCAACCTAGAAAAAAAGAAAAATGGGTTTACGGTTGAGTTTTATAAACACTTCTTTGATTTGGTGGGGTATGCTCTTTTTGAAGGCCTTAATGCAGCCTACGATATTGGGCAACTGTCAATTTCTCAGCGCAGAGGTGTGATCACTCTAAAAGAAACTAAACGCGACGGGCATTGAATTTTACAAATTTCAACATGGTCTATCTAAAATATTTGCCTTAGCATTGCCACATGTTACCAGTGCATTAAAATTCAAAACCACAGAGAAAAAACACAAGCACATACAAAGAGGGACTTCTCAAAGGAAAGAAATATCTTTGGAAGGACTAGTACTAACTCTTTTTTTTTCTTTTGAAAGCATTGAGTGTCGGCGCTCGCAGCGCTCTTTTCGTCACGTGGAGAACTGACTAAGGCAGATTTCTTTGGTAAATGACAGGAAATATAAAGTTGATGGTCCCGTAACGTAGGAACACAAGAAATATCAATGAATAAATTAATAGAGTTATTCCACACCAAATGAACTTACCTTTCCGCGTTTTTTCATTTCACCACGGACAGCAAATACCCAGCGCAGCTTTGACGTTTGTGACTTGATGTTTGGGACGTGTGACGCCATTTTTTGGAAATCACTTACGGTCAACGTCCGTGTTGAGAAAATACGTCTTGTGCTTAATCTCTCTAATTAGCTAATGTGCAGTGTAGTGCGTTGTAGTGTAGTGCGGTATGTTGTAAAATAGGGTTGTAATGTGGAGTATTGAGTTAAAAAATAAGTTGTCCATAAAAATGATACAAAAATAAATGAATAAATGAATTCTCATAGATAAATTGCTTACAAGACAGAAAGCAGAAAAAGAAAATCGAATAGAGTGTAAGATCGTCCATATACAGGGTTGGACATCTCCGCTGTAAAAAACGACGTTTAATAGCCTGCTGGCTAGTAGAAAAATGGAAATAAACTAGATATAATTAGTTTTAGTTTGAAGTTCACAGTTGATTAAAAAAAACAAGAAAGTTTAAAATGTAACGATATTACCAATAAATTTATAAAGAAAACAAATCTATTATCTCCTGGCGTCTTTTTTATCTTGCGTGTAGTTCGTGAACATCGCTAGATCCCAGACTCTGAGCTTAATGGTTAATGTCTTCCCCAGTCTTCTCCCTACCAATGTTGTGATGCCTTGCACATCGCCTCGCACGATCGCTTCGCAATTGAACCGATTGTAAAGATGGAGCGATTTTTGACAAATTACGAGGCGCCACCATGTAAAAAGGGGAAAGCGGCCGAAACTGAAAGTACCAGTAAACAGGAAAGCAGTAAGATTTATGAGAGCACTCAGAGAAAGAGAACTTTTAATCCATCGTGGAAAGCCAGTTCCCCGTGGCTTGTGCACTGGCATTCTACGGTTAGCCTTCGCCGCGTGCACAAGTGAATGTGAAACGAACATTTTGTTAGCTTTTTTCCTTAAATAACACATTATGTTATCACAATAGAAGAAAAAATTCCATTCTCTATCATTTTAAAAGACCTTGCCAATAAGTTTAGAGGAAGGTTTGCGTGTTTGGGGTTGAAGTAGACCTCGAGGGAAATTGATCCGGGCTACCAAGTTTTGCTTCGGGCTAGTAAATTCTAGAAATCACTAGCCCGGTGGCTAGTAATGCAGGTAGCCAGGTGTCGAACCCTGTTATACAAAAACACAAGCAATAAAAGGAGCGGTGGATGACCTTGGTTGGACGCGTAGAGGATCTATCTAATTTTGTGGAATGAGGAAAGCTTGTCGTTAACCCGTCGGCACCAGTTTTTGAGATTAGTTTTTTCTTGTTTCTAAGATTCATTAAGTCATTTTTATCTCGCTGGAAAAATCTTTTACGACCGAATTTCGGGGTCAGTCGAGATTGTCGTATTACCCTTTAGACAAATGATCCATATATGAGATCAGAATGACTAAGAAAAGGAGTCTATTCTTTCAAAGTGCATTATCGCGTAATTCTATTAGAAGTGGATTGACCAAAAAATAATAATTGACTTACCTCGCTGCGGCTGCTCAGTACAGGGGCGGAAAGATCATGTGAAGAAAAAATAAGGAAATATAGTTGGTGCGGATGAATAGACAGTGTGCTTTGAAGACTGGCATTATTAGACCAAGTAAACATGACTTTGTGCTGAAGAGAAGGGCTGGTAATCGTTATGACAACGAACGAAATCTCGAATTCTTTAGGCCTACTACTACTACTACTACCACCACCACCACCACTACTACTAATACTACTACCACAGGCCAATTTCGGATTAGTTGTGTTCACAATCACCACAACAACGACAACCCCTAGGAAATAAAGTTTGAACACAAAAGAAACGCAATAAAGGACAAAAAAAGGACAAGATTGAAAGGTAATGCTTTCTGGCAATCCACCAGGTTTTAAAATTGTTTATCCAAGTCAGCAAATTGACATTCTGATCAATTATTTCCACCATCAAACGATTTACTTAAGTTTAGAACCATTACTGACTAAGGGTATCAATTATGAATTGCCTATTGTATGTGAGGACCTTGTTCTTAGACCTCATTCGCACATACTGCACATATACAAACGCATGTGAATGTTTTCCCAATGCAGATTGAGTGACAATACTCAAGTGGGTATTTGCTTTCAGAGTCGGACATATTCAAGTTCCCACACTCTCTTCAGTCACAAACGACAAATTGTCAAATCTCCAGAGTACCGCCACACGATCTCTATTGCGAAAAAAAAAAGGTAAATTCTAAAGCGAAGGTAGCAAAAATTTGCGCCCTCTGAGATCAAAACCTCAGTGAAAGACTAATGATTTAACACAAGAAAGCAAGAAAATGGATAAAATAAAATGGATAAGGACGCTACTCACTTTGCCGTTTCAATTTAAAGTCACGCCGCTTCCGTTTATGGCTTTCGACATCAAGGTTTGGATTCCTTCCTCTGTTATTCCTGTGAGCAAGGATAAAAAAAAAACCCTTGAAGTCAATTCAGTTCACTTTATTATTTTTGCCATAAAATAATAAATAAGTACATTATTTTTCTTTTTTTCACATTTAGAGGCAGGGAGGCCATAGCGGCTTGAAATCTTATGTAAAGGGCTACTTCAAAATACAAAAGAAAAGGAAAGGAACTTTATTTAAAGTGTCTAGTCGTTGTAGCGCTGGACCGCTAACTGGGGACACGGTAAACTGAATTAACGCAAATCAAGTCAAATGTTAGTTTTTGAGGAGAGGGGAAAACCGGAGTACCCGGAGAAAAACCTCTCGGTTCAGAGTAGAGAACCAACACACTCAACCCACATATGACGCCGAGTCTGGGTATCGAACCCGGGCCACTTTGGTGAGAAGCGAGTGCTCTCACTTCTGCGCCATCCCTGCACCCCAAAAGGTGCAGCAGGTGATAAGAGACAAACAAAACAATAAGACAACAATAACAATAACTAGTCCTTTGTGAAGGTAAAGTTTTGTTAACCTTTAAACATCAGATCAAAGGTACGTTATTGGTGAGAAGTGAAAACCGGAATAGTCGGAGAAGTCGGAGAGCAGAGAACCAACAAACTCAACCCACGTGACGTTGAGTCCGGGAATCGATCGCGGGCCACTGTGTCGACCACGCCACTCGAAAGGGTATCAAACCCATGCGTTATAAGGTAAGTCACAAGGCTGTCCAAATATGAAACGAAAGGGAGGTAACACACTCGGGGGAAAGTAACCGACGGAAGTTGACAATAGACCATTCGACCGTTTTGCTTGAATCTCCTGATTGATAGAAAATCTTCAATCAACTAGACGAACCAACCATGCCTTTTCTACCAGATATAGGGTGGATCAAAGAGCAAACTATTCAAAAACGACAGTTTCACCGAGATATATTTAAGAGTGAGACAACCATTGCTTTCTTTCTACAGATATAAGGTGGATCAAAGAGCAAACTATTCAAAAACGACAGTTCTACCGAGGTACATTTAACAGTGACACAACCATTGCTTTCTCTCGAATGTTCAGAAAATCACGACGTCACCACTCAACCATTTGCTTATAATGATTCGCTGTGCCCCCTGAAGCACTGTCAAAGCAGCGGCATTAAGCTTGAAATGGTCTAGAGCGATTTTCAATTGAGTGTCGTAAAACCAAAACCAAAGTAATTACTTTAGCCAATCAGAAAGGACGGAGACAATCCGGTAAACCAATCAAAACTCAAAGTAATTACACGTAGCCGACACAAAGCGCGGGGAAATGTGCACGCGCGAGCCACGATTGGTTTTGGTTTCACTTCTGATTGGTTGAAAAAGTGGCGCAAGAACTTTGAACCAATCACTGAGTGAACTAATCATAAACCAAAGCAATTTGCTTATTACTTTCGACACTCAATTGAAAACCGCTCTATTAGTGTTGTTGTAACATTACTCTATTCTGCGCTTCGCGTAAGAATGAGTTAAATTAGGAAACTTACAACAACGACCGCGTCAACGTCATCTCAAAATACACAAATTCTTTGTATTTTAACCGTTTTAAGACGACCAAACTGTGGCAGTTTCCCGCGAATGAAAGTGGCCTCGACGGCATTTTAATTAATAGAAAGAAGGGAAGAAATTGAAAAGAAATGTATTAAAATTTAAAATGTGCAGAGCATGCACTGAAACCTATGGTTTTTGCTCATGAGAAAAGGTGCATTCGGTTTTGTGCCGTTTTCATTACTTGTGTCCCTGTCGTTGTTATTGCCCGGCCTGCAAAAAAGTAATCCATCCCCAAATTACCTTTTATAAAGCAAAATTCCAATGATCACAATTAGCACCAAGGCTGCCAAACTACCCGCAAGTATACCAACGGTATCGTCAGCGTCAGTCTTCAGGCCTGATGGAGGATTATCCTCTGAAAAATACCAAACAATTTCAGAGTGGAAATATATCTTTGTTGCTCTTGCACATTCATAAAGCATGCAATCAAGAAGAAACGCAATTCATTTAAAATATTTTATTTTCCTCAGCTCGAATCTGCCGCATAATTCTTTCCAGTCGTAGGACCGGCATCTTTGGAGTGCTTGATAGATGATGTCAATCCGATATCAAATAATACAAATCTGCTGGACGACCTAAATCATATCGTGTCAAATTGGAGTCACATGGCGTTGTAATTGCTTGCCTCCGTGAGGGCTCTCCAGTGTTTCGTTGATGCCAAATCATACGTCCGGCCAACGCAAGGGAAGGGTGGGACAGGAATTTCAAGCAAACGATGACCAATTTAATATATTAGCGACAGAAAATTACAAACCAGGCACGAGACCACAGACTGGATGAATGTCCCGTGACTAATTAAGAAATACAAACTCACATGACGTACCAAGAGTGGGTGGTAAGCTTATTTCAGTTGGCAATCCATACAAAAATCTCTGTGAAGACAAAAACAAACATTCAAAATAAGGCACCAACAAAACACTTCTTGCATTAAAAATGATTTCACCTCAACTCACATCCGTGGATTTCTTACCGCGTTACTCTGAGTCACTCCTCTTATGTACACCTTGTACCTTGTCCCTGGTTCCAATTGAACATTTTCGTAACCTCCGTATGTCTTTCCGTCGCCTAAAACAAATACTTTACTAGTGTTCAGTGCATCCCGCGATAAACGTGCAGCTATGTAAAGTTTTTCCACCTTTCTCGTGACTTCCTTGTAATTGGTAACATCGTCTGGTATAATAGGTATCTCACGTTTGGTGACTTTTGCAGGAATTTTAACTATGACTTGATGAAAACTATGAAAGAAAAAAAACATGACTTGTTACAGTCAGAGAAAAGTTCATCGTATCCTTAAGTTTCACAAAGAGTCAGTGAGGAAGATGTGTTGGCCCTCCCTCCTAGACAACAAAAAGGAAATCATGTTCGTGTCCCAGGCAGATGCTTCAAAGAAAACGTCCCAAGAAAATAAAGCAGCGACTACCTTAGTGTTGACGTTGGACGAAAATACTAAAAGACAACCAAGAAAACTCTCTCTTTAATTCACAGAGTTTCAGTATTTCACAATCAAACTAAAACTTGAACATATCCTCACAATTAATACACACACTGAACTCTGACTGGATAAAGGTACATCTGCTCACAACTACTACTCGAATGTAGGCGCAGGTGCAGACGCACGAGCAAAGGCATTCACCCGCATTAAAAAACGAAAATGAGCGATAAAACTAAAGCATCATTATCTCTGTTTTGATTTGGGGTTGAAACAGAAGCTCATACATACTTCAACCATATTGTGAGGAGTGTTCAGAGTGTGAAATTAGTTAAATTCATGCCCCTTAGAATCTAGAACAAGTATAAGGACTTGAAATAATAACACCTCCCTGTACGACATTTTAGTCGGTGACTTCAAGATACCTTTCGATGGTTCCGTAACTTTCGCAAAATTTCTGATCGAGCCTATTTACCCTTAAAATATGTCAATTAACAATTGCTGGATAAGGACGAGTATGATATGAAGGTTTACGCAGATATCAATATTACTCCTTCATAATTGAAGGAAAGCAAAAGTTATTGTGAGAGTGAAGTATACACGAGTGTGCATCATGATATTTTCAGCTGTTACAAAATGTATGGCTCGAAAGACGTATTATAGCGTGACATTTGACGTATTATAGCGTGACATTTTTGCTCCACTATTCCCTACTGTTGGATGACTAACTTCATTATCAGTGGAGTAAAATCCTTGTTCTGTTGACTAGCTTGAGTTATATGAGGCAACAGGGCAACCAAAAAAGAAAGCAACAACTTGAATTAATAATAATTATTACCCATGTTTTAACTCACATCACTTTTCCATTGGTGTCGTTTGCCGGCTGAATCGTAATGGTTATGGTGTGCGATGTGGTGGCCTCTTTGTTAACATGTGGTTCCGTTGGTGGAGGAGGAGCTGAAAATAAACAGACATCAATAGGCAACTACACATTTACTCCTGCGGATGTAACGTCAGCTTGAAATAGCCAATTACGGGTCCACTACAAGTTTGAGTTTTCTCTTGAAAATGATGAATGTGAAATACAATGAACGACAGAATCATAAATTGATTCCAAGTGCCTAATGGCACAGGACACCACAATTAATCTACTGCAATTCAGACAAAGAACTCACCGACGGCAGGTTTATTCACTACCATGTGTTCACTTTGGCTGCCTTCTCCTTTGCTAGTAAATGCAGTAATATACACTGTAAACTCTGTTCCAGGAATAAGGTCTGCTTTCTTGATCACATTAAAGCGTACATCCTCGGTAGTTGGTATTTCCAAGTTGCTTTGGAAGGCACCATCATACTCTCGTTTCCCTACGCAGTAAATCTTGGCCACAAACAAGAAAAAAATCAACAAAGAATCAAAACTAAAATAACTTGGTTTTTGTTAAGTGCTGAAAAAAACTATGGCAACTACCTTGGCCAAACACACCAGACGGAGGTGGTCAATTCTTTTGTCCACGTACAAATTAGCCTACCAAGCCTCATTTTAGAGCAAGAATTCTTTTCAATTCACTGTATGGTATCGAGGCTTGGTAGGCTAATTTGCACTTTGACAAAAGAATTATAAAATGACCGCCATTTATGAATGGGGACATCGTTTTTCAGTGAGTGATTAATTTGGACATAAATCATCTCTAGGGAGGGGAAGGAGAGGGGCAGCAAAAATGGATCAGACCAATTCAACGTAAGGAAAGCCAGGAAATTCACACAGGAATTTGGGGCCAAAGAGATCGTGCCCTTGGTTTAACAGACATTTTGAGCAGCGGTACGTATTTCTGTACACTCCATTACTTTCTGGGTTCCAACTATTTCCCTCTACCAACATTCAAAATGTCGGCATATCAAATGAATTCTCTAGCAAGCACCTTGTTTATCCTCAACAACAACTAATCCCCCTATGAGGTGAGTACCAAGTGAATACCACCTGCACTAATAAAATCGGTGCAACGTTACCGCTACTAAATTGGATCAATGACCTCCTTACCTGGTATTTAAGAATTATACCATTGGGATCGATTGGCTCCTCCCAAGTTACGTTTATGTTACCATCATCCAGCGTTGCTTTCACCTCTGTTGGTTTACCGGGAACTGTGAATAACAAATTAATTTGCAGCATTAGGTTTTACCCCCAAACCTTTCAAAAGTGGGAAAAGGCTCTTAACTACGTTTGAATGCAAGAGAAACCAAGTGCTAATGCTAACATTATGTGAAGATGACTTCTTTTGCTGGGGAAAGATCTGGATCGAATCATAAATGTTAGAGTTTCTTAGAAAACATTTGGACCAATTCGTATTTGTTGGTACTTCATGTTCCCCGATAAACAATGTGATAATACTCGAAGATCTCAAGCGAACATGTCACATAATTTTCAATCTTAAGGCCTACATGTGACCTGTTGTGACATGGACCTTTCCAAGGTTCCGTCCGCGGTTAGGAGTCAATAGGGAGTTTAAGATCTACGACGCGACGGCAACGAAAACGTCACAAATTGTGCATATTTAATGAGCAAAAACAATAGCTTTGCACGCTCTGCACGTGCATTTTTAGTTTTTGTACATTTCTTTCACGTTTTCGGCAAATCTACGACGTGAAATGACCAATTCTCAAGTTTTACGGAGAACGTGAACAAAAGGCAGCGAATTTGAATTTTCTGTCGTAGATTCAATACCGCACCTCCTAATTCACTTCCTGGAAGGTTACACTAGTTTTTAGAAGATAGACAAGCCGACATAACGACGAAAACGATTAATAAACCTGAACTTGCAATTTTAAATGACGTTTTCGTTACCGTCGCGTCGCAGATCTTAAACTCCCTAATAGGGAGCTTAAGCAACGACAACGGCGACGGCAAGCAGAACGTCATCTCAAAATATAAATTTGCGTTATTTTAATCACTTCGTGACTATTTCAACGTTTTTAATATCACAAGGGTGTGGTAATTCCTCAAAGATGACACCAGTCGGAACGCACTCCATTTTAGAAAAGAAAATGAAAATTTATCCTGAAGTGCTGACGTTCTTCATAAAACCAAAAACTTGGCTATTTCACGTTGTAGTTTTGCTGACGACGGCAACGAAATGGACAAAAGTGTTGCCGTCGCCGTTGTCGTTGCTTAAGCTCCCTATTAGAGAGCTTACGCAAGGACGACGAAGCCGCTAACGAGAACGTTGTCTCAAAATAGTATTTCCCGTTATTATAATAATTTCGTTATAACCCCAAGTCGTTCGTAATGGAAAGTGTGTATCAACATTGCAGGAATAAAATTGTCATGAATTGTGCGGTTGTTTGGGGAGAAAATTTAAAATGTTTCGTCAGGTTCTCACGTCCTCTACACAAACTCAAATTTGGTCAAATCACGTCGTTGTCAAAACGAGGACTGCAAAGAAATGTACCAAAATGCAAAACGCACGTGCAGGGCGTGCAGAGCTATTGTTCTTGCTCATTAAACCCATTGTTTTGTGGCGTTCTCGTAGCCGTCATCGTCGTCCTTAGCTAAGCTCCGGGAGCTTAAGCAACGACAACGGCGACGGCAACGAGAACGTCATCTTAAAATACAGCTGTTTCGAGAAAGGTTGTCCAAAAGAAGCGTAAGAGCGTTCGCGACAATGCCGAAAGGTAGTATGGGACGGTAATCAATATGCAGTGAACGCCCAGAATCGAAGATGCCACTACCGTACAGTGAAGACCTACGATGGCGAACTATTTGGGTCAAAGAGATCTTAGGATATAGCGTTAATGAAGTGGCAGTACGCACAGACTTATGTTGAAGCTCTCTCCCGCCATCAAGCTACCAAAAACAAAAGGGTTCATCAGCAAAAACTTTCTCTGCGAAACATCACATAAAATAAGTAAGGTTAAAGTCGTCAGAATCTTGCTTTCTCTGTGAATTCTAACCCTTTGTTACTAATTCATGGCCTGGATCATTTGAATGAATTTTGAAACTCTCTCACATCTCAATGTCAGTAACAAAAGATGAGCACGTATTTCTAGGTGACGTTTTCGATAGCATTGCCGTCTCAAACTGACAGCTTACCATAATGCCTTTCGGCATTGTCGCGTAGGCTTTTATGCTTCTTTTGGACAACCTTTCTCGAAAACAGCTGTATAAATTCGCGTCATTTGAATCCCTTCGTGACTATTTCAACCTTTTTAATATGACAAGAGTGTGGTAGTTCCTCAAAAGTGACCCTCCTCGGAACGGCACTTAATTTAGGAGAGAAAAAGAAAATTTATCCTCAAGTGCTGACGTTCTTCGTAAAACCTCAAATTTGGCTGTTTCACGTTGTTGTTTTGCTGACGGCGGCAAAGAAATGCACAAAAGTGAAAAATGCACGTGTAGGGCGTGCAAAGCTATTGTTTTTGCCAACTGCAACCAGCGGACTGAGAATTTTATTTCTGGCGATTTGTCACAAAGGCAGGGATAAGTGCGAACCGCCCCAGCAAGTTTCTTGTTAAAAACAGTAGGGAGCCCTAATAGTGCCTGAGACGGCGTCCGAAGGTACTAGTAGGGAACTTAAGCAACGACAACGGCAACGAGAACGTCACAAATTTGCATATTTAGTGAGCGAAAAAAATAGCTTTGCACGCCTTGCACGTGCGTTTTTCACTTTTGTCCATTTCTTTGCCGTCGTCAGCAAAACAACAACGTGAAATAGTCAAATTTGAGGTTTTAAGGAGAACGTCAGCACTTGACACTAAAGTTTCACTTTCTCACTTAAATTAAGCGCCGTTCCGAACAATGTCATATTAAAAGGGTGGACATGTTTAAAAAGTGATTACAATGACGCGAATTTATATTTTGAGATGACCTTCTCGGTGCCGTCGCGGTCGTCGTTGCTTAAGTTCCCTATTACATGTAGGGAGCTTCAGAGTAGGATAGGAAAAGTACTAAGATCCTGAAAAGGGACATGAAGGCTTCAGAGTAGAGGCAAAAGGTACCAGCCGTTGTCGTTTCTAAGCATGGTATTGGAAAACTCTAATTTTTTTGTTGGTGGTGATGTTGATGACGATGACGATGAGGACAATAGGGAAAGTTCCAATGAAGGGCATCCCTGTTGTTGTTGTTGTGCGCTCTGGGAGCAACATCAACTGGTCTCACACAGATATCTTGGAAGTAGACACAAAGGTTGCTCCGTTTTAAACGGTGAGACTTTTCAGAGAGTGCTAGAAGATGATGTAGGGACGGCAGTCCTAGATAAAGCCTGAGAACTACAGCACAAGTATAAGTCCTAGATAAAGCCTAAGAACTACAGCACAAGTATGTGGGTTGAGTTTGTTGGTTCTCTACTTTGCACCGAGAGGTTTTCCCCGGGTAGTCCGGTTTCCCCTCTCCTCAAAAACCACCATTTGACTTGATTTGTGTTAATTGTTAATTTCAATTTACAGTGTCCCCCATTATTGCTTCAGCGCTAGAACGACTAGACACTTAAATAAAGTTCCTTTAAGTAACATTCGTGAAACTGCTTCATGCCAACAATGATGATAACAATAATAGAATGCAGATTACAAAACCAGAGCAAAAGAAAGAAAGAGAAAAAAACAACAATTTCACTATCCAGTTTTTGTTCACTCTGAGGAAAGCCTAATGATCGAATCACGTGAACATGCTTTAGTGCATAACAAGCAGCCTGGATAATTATTATGTATGCCCATAGTTTTAATATTGTTCATTTTTAAAACGTTAATACTGGAAAAGATGGTATGAATACTGTCTCCTCAAGACTGGCTCTTACAACGATTCAAGCATCTATTCCAAGAACTGTAGCACCTGGCAGAGTTTGAGTCATATCGGAAATCAAGATCAAAGATAGCTAGATAGACTCCTTTTTTTAAAATTAAAAATATACAGGTAAGTACACAGGGTAGTCCATTCAGGGAGCTTACAAAGCATCTCTGTTATATCAATAGGAACCCCGAGGTTATTACCTTGAATACAGAATTCACAAAAATAAGATATATACAAAAGAAAAACATGAATATAGAAAAGTACAATTACAAGGTAATAAAGAAATCTACATTGCAATTTAGTTTAGTTATGTATATTTGCAATGATTATCAACAACCGTACTTCCATGATAATAAAATGATCTCCTGGCTTTTTCCGTTATTATTGCAGGCAGATGCAAAAGATCGCTCTGCCAGGCTGAGCGGGTACAAATGGACGTATTATATACAAATTAGTTATTAAAATATTGAGGATACCGCCGGACTGTCTATACTTTTCCTCACAAGCTTAAAGATATGGTCATCACGCCTGGACCTTAGACTTGGCCTTTCTAAAGCTTCCATTGCAGTGTCACTACTAGATACCTTTATTACCATTCTCCCCACGCGTTCCTGTAGAGCTTGTAAAGTTCTGCTGTTTACTTCCCCGCAAAACGCCTAGACCTAAGCACCATATCTCCAATATCAGTCTAATCATTGAAAGATAAATGGCATTAGCTCTATGAGAAGTGATATAACGGCGCACAAGACCTAGCATGTCGACCCGCCTACCAGCCTTAGAAACAATAGCTTTAACATGTTCGTCCCAGCTGAGGTGCTGAGGTGCTGAGGTGTTTGTCAAAGATAACACTCAAATATTTTAACTCGGTAATGTGATTTATGGCGGACCCACTGATAGTGACTGAGAACTGATTCATCTTAGCAAGTTTCTGCGGAAGTTCCAAACAGATTCGCCTAAGTCTTTGTTATGTTAATAAATAAACTATGTTGCATGAAGCCAACACTCATTGGCTTGAAGCTCTTTCCCTAAGGTAGCCTGGGGTCTATTCAATAAGAAAGTTACACTCGCATTTTACAAGTTGAACCCTTGTTTTTACATGTGCATACAAAAAGGAGTTCAATAAACATTGTTACAAGTCATTTTTCAAGACTCCGACTTGTAATTACAGGTGTAGCGCTACAACTGTAAAATTCGGTACGTGCACAATTTAATGAAAGTTTTACAGGAGTCCGACTTGTATCTTTACAAACGTCCAATTTGTGCTTAACACACGACTTATAGGAGCGTATTTCGAGATTTGGATATATTCTCGTCGATTGAAGAAGAACTGTTGAAAAACCGAGTTATTCAACAGGCTAGAAATTTTGAAAGACGGGTGTTTGACATTGAAAATTCACGTGATTTTCGGGAGACATCTCGTCTCTCTGTCGAAGCATTTACTTGCAGCAGTGGGCCAACATAAAACCAAAAGAAACTTAGAGCGTACGGTGTGATCAAAACGAGATTTTACTATCTCCAAACAGGAATAAGGGTCAGAAGCATTAAAAAGGTGGCTGAACTTGTCCAATGCACAGTTATACTTCACAACATCTGCATACAATTTAACGACGATGGCGCTGATCTCCCAGATAACGACGATCTTCAATGATCTTCACATTGAAGATGACGGGGAGTTTAGGGAGCATGGAAAGGTGCAAGAGGGCAGAAGACAGCAACTACTACAGTATTTCTTATAACTTCGTAGAAAAGAGAAGAACGACATCGAGTACAAGACCGTTTGAACATTTTTACTGAGTAGTACTACATGTATGTACCAATACAAAGTTCGCCAATTGTAATTTAGATGCATTTACAATATATTTGTTTATTTCGTGTTCCACGCTGATTGCCAATGTATTGCAATGTGTCATGCCTCAATTTATATTGCTATGCAAATTTCAGACGAAGCGCGCTCTTTAACTTGAACGAAAGACGATAAGAAAAGAACACAAGCCTTTAATCTGAGTTTTCGGAGTTGGACTGGGCGTCCATACCCTTTTAAAGCCTTTTGATTTCCAGTTCTAGTTTGGAGCATTCTAGCTCTAACTTCCTCTTTCTTAGGCGTAATATATCGTCCTCTATTGAATCTGCTACTGCTTTTTTTCCGCTGACATTCTTGCAAGAGGTTCTCCTGTAAGGTCCTGATGGCCCTGGCTTTTTGTTCGTTGGCTCAAGCTCCTGTTCACGCGGCTTTTGCTCAACAACTCTGTGGACCTCCTCAACTTTCGCGGTCTCACTACCAGTCTGACCAGTTAACGTGATCTTTTGCATCATTTTGTTGGTTAGTAAACACCTTATATACTTTAAGAACGATGCATTCCACAAAAGAGGCTACAAACATGGCTTTGACCACAAGCGCACAGGGCCGTGCACTGAAGGCACTTGCTCAACCCTCTGCAGGCTTCCTTGCAGGAACAATAGAGGAGCTCATAGCAGCTCTGCTAGGCTTGTGGAAGTGTTGGCCGCAAAGATTTCCATTGACCCTTCCCCTCCCATCCCATTCAGCAGGACTTGGAGGCTATGGAAGTGCTAGGTGTACTTGACTCCAAACATGGCTACCTTGATACGATGCTCGGAGGATATGTTGCTTTAGAGCTTCAGTTGTTGGGGGAATCTTGTCTAACCTACGGGAACGCATGCGAAATAGTTGCCGTCTTGCCTATTGGACTATTACTACTATTGGACTCCTATTAGTCAAGATAGGAAATTCAAATACCTCAGATTCGTTCAGTAGGGCCTTCGCAGCCTGATATGATGGGTCTCCCAACCGGGTTAGGTTAGTGAGTCTGTTACAGTGTAAAAAACAGGAATTTGTGGCCGGTTTGGTGTCAGGGATAACCACATGCATTTTTTGGTCAGGTCACCAATGTGGTCTCCGTGGTGGAGAGCAATGATGATTTATTTGGCTTTTTGAGAGGTTTCTAATGCCATGGGTAATGTAACACGAGAGGGTCAGATTCTCTTAGATGAGAAAGAAAACTATAAGCCACTTTATTACTCATGGCATTAGAAACAGTCTCGAAAAGCCAACGAACTCATCAATGCTCTCCATCACGGAGACCACTCCGACCACATGACTAAGAAATGGTTATCCTTGACACCAAACCTGCCACGAATCTCTGTTTTCTACACTCTAACAAAGATTCACACACAAACCTAACCCGATCGGGAGATCTATCATATCAGGCTGAGAAGGCCCTGCTGAACAAATCTCATCATTTCTTGATCACTTACTTCATCCTATTGCTAAAACACAAACATGTTAGTAAATACATTGTACCTATCATCCTACAATAAAATTCACAGCTGAGATTTTAGATACTGAAATAACATTCTTGGACACATATATGCAGATAAGGGCGAGAGTTTCAAAAAGCACTCTATTCTTGATATGTGCACACACTTTCCAACACACGCACTTCAACTCCTGCCACCCTCCAGGCACGAGGAAAGGCGCCATCAAAGGCGAAGTCATAAGGCTTCTTAGAACTAACTCTTCAAAAGCAATGAAAATTTCAAAAACACATCACATAATCCCATTTGGCCTGTCTACTCCTTGAAACAATTTTCATGTGAGCTTCTTTAAAATTTAATGCTATTTACAGAGTTTTACTAGTAATAAAAATAATGGAAGTGTAATATGAATATGAAATTTTGCTGGTTTCTGGATCAAAATAACACATTTCTGAATAGATCTGTAGCTCATCTGAAATTTTCTCTACATTTGACAGGAAACTACTTGAAAAAGTGAACACCAGAAAATGCTGACGTCAGCATTACCGTTTCATGACTTTTTGGCCATGCCTCTATATCCAAAATTGTTACCTTTATGAAGGCTGACAAACATGCAGACTTTGATTCTTTTATCATAAAATGCACAATTCCAATTACTTCTCTTAACAGCCTGACTAACACGCGTAATTTACACAAATAAAAACAACATGTTCAACGTTTTTATTGCAGAATTGACCCCAGGATAAAGGATACTTCGGTATCGTCGGTGAACAGGAGAACACTGCACTCCACCACCGCACCAGGAAGATCGTTCATTTGGTGGATAGATAACAGTGGTCCTAAAATTGACCTCCGTGGTACACCAACACACACAAGTTCAGCAGCACTGGATACACCCCGAAATTCAACAATTTGGGTGCGGTTCTGTAGATAGTTTGTAAACCACTCATGTTCACCATTCACCACTCCAAGTCCCCGCAGCTTGTTCAGCAGCACTTCATGGTTGACGGTATCAAACACTTTCCGCAGGTTGATCAAACCAACACCATTAGACCGGCCTTGGTCAATGTTCCTTCGGATTGTATTCGCGAGGCACATACTGTAGCGGCCCACTCCATGGAGTGGCACTTTCAGAAACCGCATTCATAAGGGCTAAGAACCTTGTGCCACTGAAGGTAGGCATATAATTGATGATGCACAGCTCTTTCTAGCACCTTAGAAACTGCAGGCAAAATAGAGATAGGTCAATAGTTGTCCATATAATCAGCCTTATCTTTTTTGGACAAGAGATGTTAATAATTGGAGTCAAGGGGTTTGGCAACAATGTCCACTAAATCAACCAAAAGGCGGGCTGGAATGTTGTCAAGGCCAACTGCTTTACCAGGTTTTAAAACGCACAGTTGAGATCTGACATCAGCCTCAGACACTTCAGCAAACTTGAAATCAGGGTAGTGGTAAGAAAGACCTGATTGACAGGGACTGCCACTGGAACCAGGGTAAGACTGAAAAGACTCCAACAACCGAGTCACAGAAGACGTAAACAACTTTTTGAAGGAATCAGCAATCAGGTTAAGAAAGCCCACATGCCAAGGTTGTACAATTGGCTGCAGGCTGGCTTTACTCCAGGCTTTACTCGCCTGCAATCAATCATCGCATACTTCAGTTTATCGGATACACAGCGCACTCGGCTATATTAAAGGCGCACCTTTAACTTTCAACTTGATGGCATTTATGTCACAAACTGAAAATCTCATCGGAATACTCGGTATAAGGCGTATCTCAAATAGAGGAATAGGGTTCAACTCATCGATGATTATGCTGTCAACGGTATACGTATTGGTACATCCAACCTCAAATCAGCTCACTCTCCCAGCAGACTTGGGGCATGGTTTGACAGTTCCGTCACACATCAAGAAGGTTTGCATTAAGGTGTTCCTTGGTTGACAAATAAGGAAGTTCTTGTCAGAGAATCAACTAAGACTCTGATTTACGCCTTAGTCACCTCTCATCTGGACTACTGCAATTCATTACTGTTTGGTATTCCACAATGGCAGTTTGATCGCCTACAATGACTGTGGAAATTGCTGCTGTGTGCGTTGTGTCACATTCCTGTTTTCTTACATAACACCGACTCTGATGTATTTCCACTAGCTGCTGGTTCGTTTTCGCATCCACTATAAGTTCGCTTATCTAGTGTACAAGGCTCTTGAGGGAATGGCTTCATCTTACCTGAGTGAGCTGTTACAATTGCTCCAGTCCCAATCAACTACTCTAAGAAGCGCAAAGGACTAGATGCCCCTTTGCTTGTGCTGCAATAATCCTCCACTTGCTATCCACGAGTGTGGAACTGTGGGATTATTTCAGTCCACGTTTTCAAGATTTCTTTGAGTCTTCATCACTTCAAAATACCCCCTGTAAATATACTGGAAGACTTTTTCTTGCCAAAAGCATGTATTTTTAACTATTGTCAATAGTTTTCTATTTGTCTCCAATTTTCAAAAATTAGTATCGATTCATATTTAGAGTACAAAATAACATTTAAACATTTTTGTATATTTTTGCTTATTTTCTTGTATGATTGTAAAGCGCTCTATAATATTTTTATAACTTAAACGCTAAAGAAATTATGTAACTAAATAATAATGGAAACCTCATTTGTCTTTAAATACAGTTGTAAATCTCTTTACATACATGTACATGTATAGTATATTAACAACCATCTACCGGTACTTGAAATTGATGACATACTTGCACATGTATATATACAAATGAATCAAGTAAAAAAAGTTTAAGTTTTATTAAGCCTGGGCTATCCAAAAAATATGTCGCTCTAATAGCTAGATTTATCATTTTTTTGATTATATACATTTGTAGTGTTGTTGCTTTTTGTCAATGCCCACGTCATTAATCATTTCTTGGAACGTATTCGCTATAATAATAATAATAATAATAATAATAATAATAATAATAATAATAATAATATTATTATTATTATTATTATTATTATTATTATTATTATTACTACTACTTTTGAATCATCAGCTACCAATTCTTGCTTACAGTGGTTAACTCAAAGACAAACAAAATTAAGACACTTCAATTGTTTTGATTTTGCTGCTCTTTATCATTTGCATTTAGATTACTGTTTGGCATAAAATTGAGCTGCTCGCCCAATCAGAGTACCTTTGTTGAGTGTATTACAATTTACGTAATTACAAGGACTACTTACGGTCCTCAAACGTTGTTGCATTCAGTAGTCTTGACGCATTTCCCAGCTCTGTAGTTTTCCCTCTCACTTTGATGTAATAGGTGGTAAATTTTGTCAAATCAGTCAATAGCCTCTGAAAAGTACTTCCCGTGACTTGAGCTTCTGTTTCCGGGTCATCTTGTTGTCTATAATATATTATGTAATTGGTTATTTCTCCATTTTGCAAAGCTGGTTCCTTCCATGCTACAAGAATGGATGTGGATGAATTGGCCTGTAGCATCACATCCCGTGGATGACTAGGACCTAGAACATACATATAACAAACATACGGTCATCCTGTTGGTTTGAAAATTTGTTACTCTTTTACAATAATAATTGCAAGAATATCTCTTGTCAACATTTCACTCCAAATATGTCATAACTGATTAAAATATTATGCCTTAATGTATGTTAGTGGCCTTGTGTCAATATTACAAGCCTTTTACACCCTTACCACTGTGCACCTGAAGAATCTGAAAGTACATGGAAAATAATTACACCTCAAATGTCACCACTGAAAAAGACATCAATAATCGAATCAAGGCCACCCTGCTTCGTAAGGAAAACTATTTAAGAGAGTCTTCAGTAAACCTGACCCTAAAAACCAAACTCATGGTCTACCACGCTGTAGTCATCTCTACCTTACTGTATGCCTGTCAAACATGGGTCCTTTATGGAAAAGACGTCCGAAAACTTAAACGTCAAATTCTGTGAATCAAGTGGCAACACTGAATTACTAACAATGAAGTCCTCAGTCGAGCAGATGTGGAGAGCCTAGAAGCCATCATTACTCAACATAGACTAAGATGGGCTGGACATCTTGCTCGAATTTCAGACTCCCACCTTCCCAAACAAATCCTGTTCTCAACTTGCATCTGGAAAAAGACCACGAGGTGCCCCAAAAATACACTATAAAGACTAGCTCAAGGCTACAGTACCTTGAAGAGGACCAAAAACGACACAGCCATTTGGGAGATGGAAGCTGCAGAAACAAATCCTTGAAAAAGGACTATTCATTAAAAAACAGTAGTTTTCAAGAACAACAGAAGGCAGCAGGAAGAGACAAAGACAGTTAAGAGAAAAGCAAGTACCGGTACTCAAAACACCGTGAACCCTCCTACATGTACCATTTCATGTAGTGGTTGCGGCTGACTTTTCCGTGCGAACGTGGGACTAATATCACATCAAAGAAAGTGTCACTGAGCAAACCATACTCAGAACAGGGTTACACAAACGAACAAACGACTGTGACCAATGATAATGCATGCAAGAATTAGCAAATGGCTGCACTGTAATCACAGTGCAGAAAAAAGCCGAAGGTTGAAAATTCCACGCCAGGAGCAACTACATGTATAAATTTTCAATAAGTTAAGATTATATTTCATGGAGATAAAGAACTAAATAACTACATGATATTTTGGTGAGCTAAGATTAATAATGACTGTATTCAGTGCTGCAATAATATTGACCCTTAAGTGGGAAGTGGTCTTTCTGCTTTCCAGGTGGGAACAACATAAGACATGACAGCAATATCTGTAATCGAGAATTTTTTGTACCACATGGTTTGTTTCAATGGCGCTTGGCAAATTCATTGACTTCTGTTAGCACTTCACTCTGAAAAGTTGGACAATGCCCTGCATGGTTTAATATAAGACCATGAATAGCATGTGGTCATCCACCATATACACTGTATGACATTCACCCCAACAACGCAATGTACCGGTGTATAAACAATTCTAACCATCTTCATCAATTAAAAAAAAGCAGCAATACAGGGCAATTATAAATTCAAAAAGGCGACATGACAACATCAGGGTAATTGGTTTTACTGTAAAATGTGACACATCTGAATGTTGTACTCTTATCCTTTCAGAGAGTTAGTGCTATTTTTTGGTGCATTTAAAGTACAGGAGTGTCATCGGCACAAACATAACTGCAGTTTGTTTCAACATTGCTTACGGGAGAAGGGGGGCAATAAGGGAACTTATTACAAAATAAAAGGTAAGCCTTAAATTGAAGCGATTTTTGCACTCATTGTTAAACGTGTTTCTAGACATTTTTGTCCAGGATCTGAGTTGGCTTTCATTGTATTGCTGCCATACAGTAACTTAGTATATTGGCATGACGAGAAGGCCTATACATGTATCTTTTGCATTTTATATGGTGTTTCGGAAAAAAAAAGGTTTAATTATCCAATCTGCTGTGATTGGAAAACAGACGGCGATGAACTGGATTTTGTGGGGTTTGTGGTATGACTTAATCTGAAGCCATCTCAGTGCAAATCAAACAGTGCAATTTTCACCCTTTCACTTTTTATGGTACGCTAGAATATTCTTGGAACCAATGTACAAATAATTTGAGTTAAACAAGTATATTCTGGTTGACACATGACATCTTAAAAGTTAGCAATGTGTATGTTATTAGATGTTGTTCGTGTACAACGAACAGACATTAAACATGTAGTGCCATTTAAATGGAAATCCACTTTACAAAAAATCAGCTATTAACATACGTTTTAGAAAGGTACATTTTCACAGAGATAATTAATTTTGTAACATTTTGCATTAGCCTGCTTCTGAAAGATTTCTAATGCTTAGTAGCCAGTTTTCTAAGTGAGGTGTCAAGTACAGGCTAATTGCACACTTTTGTGGAATGACAGTCTCAATGTACATGTTTACATACCTTTTTGCAGTGTTTCCACTACATAACATGGGTCCGTTAATGGTGACCTTCCAACCTTGGTATAGCCTGCTACTTTAATGCAGTACTTGGTGAAAGGTTTCAGTCCACCAATTAAGGCACTCGTTTGACTTGCAGTTGCATTCTTACTGAAATATTGAGATTGACCTGTCTCATTGTAAAACACTGTGTAGCCAGTAAGAATGCCATTTTGGTCCTTTTCTGGCATTTCCTCCCAAACAACTCTAATCGTGTGAGCATCCTCTGCTTTTGTTCCATCTTGCCCTTTCACAATGACTGGATCAGAGCTGGGAACTATTTATAAAACAAACAAAAAAAGGTGATCAAAAATCATTTTGTTACACAGACTTTTTCTTGAAGTGCATGCACTTTGCAGTTCATCAGTTTTCCTATTTTGCACTTCACTTTGTTATGAAACTTGAGTTCTTTTAAATATTTCAGTCATTTCATGCACATTATTTCATTAAATGTCGTGGACTCCACAGGTGCCATTTTTATTGTCATGGCTAAGACAATAAGAGTCACCTGATGGACTTCCTTGTATGGACAGTGCCTACTAATTCAAAGGTATTTCAAAGAAAATTGGGGGTAACCATGCATTTTTAATGATAATTGATGAATAAAGCTTTAAAATACAAAGCAATGCATGGCGTTCTTTCTCAAATTGAAGCTTAGTTATCTCTCAAAAATGCATAGTTACCCCCAATTTTCCTTTTGGATACCACGAGTACTTACTAAGATCTACTTTCTCCGGATAGTTTAAACTGCGCAAAAATACATGTATCACTGTATTGGTAAGGATCACCAATAGGAAACCCGAGTATCTCGAGATGCGCGGAATGTATGCGCAATAACAATAGTACAATGTAGGCACCGTCCTTAAGACAAATCTGGAGTAAGAGGGATTGGTCTCCCAAACAATGGAGCAAAGGGTAATAATTGGTTACACTCAAGGGAAGCTCATGCATACAGCAGCCAAGAAAAAAAAAAGGGGCTAATTATCCAATCTGATGTGATTGGAAAACAGACAGCGATGAACTGGATTTTGTGGGGTTTGTAGTATGACTTAATCTGAAGCCATCTCAGTACTTTCTGTGAATTAGGTCGAAAACACACCTAATTTGAGGGTCGGTAAACAGGAGAACACTGCACTCCACCACCGCACTAGGAAGATCGTTCATTTGGTGGATAAATAACAGTGGTCCTAAAATTGACCTCCGTGGTACACCAACACACTCAAGTTCAGCAGCACTGGATACACCCTGAAATTCAGCAATTTGGGTGCGGTTCTGTAGATAGTTTGTAAACCACTCATGTTCACCATCCACCACTCCAAGTCCCCGCAGTTTGTTCAGCAGCACTTCATGGTTGACGGTGTCAAACACTTTCCGCAGGTCAATCAAACCAACACCAGTCAACTGGCCTTAGTCAATGTTCCTTCGGATTGTATCCGCGTGGCACATACTGCAGCGGCCCACTCCATGGAGTGGCACTTTCGGAAACTGCATTCATAAGGGCTAAGAACCTTGTGCCACTGAAGGTAAGCATATAATTGATGATGCACAGCTCTTTCTAGCACCTTGGAAACTGCAGGCAAAATAGAGATAGGTCGATAGTTGTCCACATAATCAGCCTTCTCTTTTTTGGACAAGAGATGTTAATAATTGCAGTCAAGGGGTTTGGCAACAATGTCCACTAAATCAACCAAAAGGCGGGCTGGAATGTTGTCAAGGCCAACTGCATGCATGCTATACCAGGTTTTAAAACGCACAGTTGAGATCTCACATAAGCATCCGACACTTCAGCAAAGTTGAAATCAGGGTAGCGGTAAGAAGGAACTGATTGACAGGGACTGCCACTGGAACCAGGGTAAGACTGAAAAGACTCCAACAACCGAGTCACAGAAGACGTAAACAACTTTTTGAAGGAATCAGCAATCAGGTTAAGAAAGCCCACATGCCAAAGTTGTACAATTGGCTGCAGGATGGCTTTACTCGCCTGCAATCAATCTTCGCATACCTCAGTTTTTCGGATACACAGAGCACTCGGCTATATTAAAGGTGCACCTTTAACTTTCAAACTACATGTAGATGGCATTTATGTCACAAACTGCGGAAAATCTCATCAAAATACTCGGTTATAAGACGCATCTCAAATAGAGGAATAGGGTTCAACTCATCGCTAATTATGCTGTCAATGGTATACGTATTGGTGCATCCAACCTCAAATCAGGTAACTCTCCCAGCAACCTTGGAGCATCGTTTGATAGTTCTGTCTCTGAATGTACAGTTGTACACATTAAGGTTTGCATCAAGGCGTTCCTTGCATGGCAAATAAGGAAGTTCTTGTCTGAGAATCAACGAAGACTCTGATTTACGCGTTCGTCACCTCTCATCTGGACCACTGCAACTCATTACTGTTTGGTATTCCACAATGCCAGTTTGATCGACTACAATGACTGTGGACTTACACAACGCCGACTCTGATGTATTTCCACTAGCTGCTGGTTCGTTTTCGTTTCCACTATAAGTTCGCTTATCTAGTGTACAAAGCTCTTGAGGGAATGGCTTCACCTTATCTGAGTGAGCTGTTACAATTCAAGACTTAAGGCTGCTATGCCCCAGTCCCAATCAACTACTCTAAGAACGGCAAAGAACAAGATGCCCCTTTGCTTGTGATTGTAAAGCGCTCTACAATATTTTTATAACTTAAACGTTAAAGAAATTACGCAACTAAATAATAATGGAAACCTTATTTGTCTTTAAATACAGTTGTAAGTCTCTCTACATACATGTACATGTATAGTATAATTATTAACAACCAGCTACATGTACCGGTACTTGAAATTGAGTGACATACTTGCACATGTATATATACAAATGAATCAACTAAAAAAAATTAAAGACTTATGAAGTCTGGGCTATCCCAAATTAAATTTTATTTCTAAGGCAAAAGATAAATATGTCGCTCTAATAGCTAGATTTATCATTGCTTTTTTGTAGTGTTGTTGCTTTTTGTCAATGCCAACGTCATTAATCATTTGTAAGAATGTATTCGTTTTAATAATAATAATAATAATAATAATAATAATAATAATAATGAGAAAGGTCCTGTCAATCAAGTGAACTCTTTGGCCCATGGGTTGGACATGGTGCTCCAGAGACTAAAACAAGCAAGCCAAGGATTACACGTGATAATAATAATAATAATAATAATAATAATAATAATAATAATAATAATAATAATAATAATAATAATAATAATAATAATAATAATAATAATGATAATAATAATTAATATATTATTATTATTATTATTATTATTACTACTACTACTAGTTTTGAATCATCAGCTACCAATTCTCGCTTACAGTGGTTAACTCAAAGACAAAAAAAATTAAGACACTTCAATTGTTTTGATTTTGCTGCTCTTACATGTAATCATTTGCATGTACCGGTAGATTACTGTTTGGCATAAAATTGAACTGCTCTCCCAATCAGAGTATCTTTGTTGAGTGTATTACAATTTACGTAACTACAAGGACTACTTACGGTCCTCAAACGTTGTTGCATTCAGTAGTCTTGACGCATTTCCCAGCTCTGTAATTTTCCCTCTCACTTTGATGTAATAGGTGGTAAATTTTGTCAAATTAGTCAATAGCCTCTGAAAAGTACTTCCCGTGACTTGAGCTTCTGTTCCCGGGCCATCTTGTTGTCTATAATATATTATGTAATTGGTTATTTCTCCATTTTGCAAAGCTGGTTCCTTCCATGATACAAGAATGGATGTAGATGATTCGGCCTGGAGCATCACATCCCGTGGATGACTAGGACCTAGAACATACATATAACAAACATACGGTCATCCTGTTGGTTTGAAAATTTGTTACTCTTTTACTATAATAATTGCAAGAATATCTCTTGTCAACATTTCACTCCAAATATGTCATAACTGATTAAAATATCATGCCTTAATGTATGTTAGTGGCCTTGTGTCAATATTACAAGCCTTTTACACCCCTACCACTGTGCACCTGAAGAATCTGAAAGTACATGGAAAATAATTAGACCTCAAACGCCACCAATGAAAAAGACATCAATAATCGGATCAAGGCCGCCCTGCTTCGTACGGAAAACTATTTAAGAGAGTCTTCAGTAATCCTGACCCTAAAAACCAAACTCATGGTCTACCACGCTGTAGTCATCTCTACCTTACTGTACAATGTATGCCTGTCAAACATGGGTCCTTTATGGAAGAGACATCCGAAAACTTAAATGATTCGTCAAATTCTGTGAATCAAGTGGCAACACCGAATTACTAACAATGAAGTCCTCAGTCGAGCAGATGTGGAGAGCCTAGAAGCCATCATTACTCGACATAGACTAAGATGGGCTGGACATCTTGCTCGAATTTCAGACTCCCACCTTCCCAAACAAATCCTGTTCTCAACTTGCATCTGGAAAAAGACCACAAGGTGCCCCAAAAATACACTACAAAGACCAGCTCAAGGCTACAGTACCTTGAAGAGGACCAAAAACGACACAGCCATTTGGCAGATGGAAGTTGCAGAAACAAATCCTTGAAAAAGGACTATTCATTAAAAAACAGTAGTTTTCAAGAACAACAGAAGGCAGCAGGAATTAAGAGACAAAGAGAGTTAAGAGAAAAGCAAGTACTCAAAACACCGTGAACCCTCCTACATGTACCATTTCATGTCGTGGTTGCGGCTGACTTTTCCGTGCGAACATGAGACTAATATCACATCAAAGAAAGTGTCACTGAGCAAACCATACTCAGAACAGGGTTACACCAACGAACAAACGACTGTGACCAATGATAATGCATGCAAGAATTAGCTGTAATCACAGTGCAGAAAAAAGCCGAAGGTTGAAAATTCCACGCCAGGAGCAACTACTGTACATGTATAAATTTTCAATAAATAAAGATTATATTTCATGGAGATAAAGAACTAAATAACTACATGTAATCATTAATATTTTGGTGAGCTAAGATTAATAATGACTGCATGTATTCAGTGCTGCAATAATATTGACCCTTAAGTGGGCAGTGGTCTTCCTGCTTGCCAGGTGGAAAAAACATAAGACATGACTGCAATATCTGTAATCGAGAATTTCTTGTACCACATGGTTTGTTTCAATGGCGCTTGGCAAATTAATTGACTTCTGTTAGCACTTCACTCTGAAACGTTGGACAATGCCCTGCATGGTTTAATGTAAGACCATGAATAGCATGTGGTCATCCACCATACACACTGTATGACATTCACCTCAACAACTCAATGTACCGGTGAATAAACAATTCTAACCATCTTCATCAATTAAAAAAAAGCAGCAATACAGGGCAATTATAAATTCAAAAAGGCGACATGACAACATCACGGTAATTGGTTTACTGTAAAATGTGACACATCTGAATGTTGTACTCTTATCCTTTCAGAGAGTTAGTGCTATTTTTTGGTGCATTTAAAGTACAGGAGTGTCATCGGCACAAACATAACTGCAGTTTGTTTCAACATTGCTTACGAGAGAAGGGAAAAGGGGGGCAATAAGGGAACTTATTACAAAATAAAAGGTAAACCTTAAATTGAAGCGATTTTTGCACTCATTGTTAAACGTGTTTCTAGACATTTTTGTCTGGGATCTGAGTTGGCTTTCATTGTATTGCTGCCATACAGTAACTTAGTATATTGGCATGACGGTAAGGCGTACATCTTTTGCATTTTATATGGTGTTTCGGGAAAAAAAGTTTAATTATCCAATCTGCTGTGATTGGAAAACAGACAGGATGAACTGAATTTTGTGGGGTTTGTGGTATGACTTAATCTCAAGCCATCTCAGTGCTTTCTGTGAATTAGGTCGAAAACACACCTAATTTGGCAAATCAAACAGTGCGATTTTCACCCTTACACTTTTTATGGTACGCTAGAAAAATCTTGGAACCAATGTACACATAATTTGAGTTAAACAAGTATATTCTGGTTGACACATGACATCTAAAACGTTCCCAACATGTATGAAATTAGCTGACATTACACATGGCGTGCCATTAAAATGGAAATCCACTTTCCAAAAAATCAGCTCTAAACATACGTTATAGAAAGGTACATTTTCACAGAGATAATTAATTTTGTAACATTACTTATTACTTTTGCTTTTTCTCAAAGATTTCTAATGCTTAGTAGCCAGTTTTCTAAGTGAGGTGTCAAGTACAGGCTAATGCACACTTCTGTGGAATGACAGTCTCAATGTACATGTTTACATACCTTTTTGCAGTGTTTCCACTTCATAACATGGGTCTGTTAATGGTGACCTTCCAACCTTGGTATAGCCTGCTACTTTAATGCAGTACTTGGTGAAAGGTTTCAGTCCACCAATTAAGACACTCGTTTGACTTGCAGTTGCATTCTTACTGAAATATTGAGATTGACCTGTCTCATTGTAAAACACTGTGTAGCCAGTAATAATGCCATTTTGGTCCCTTTCTGGTATTTCCTCCCAGACAACTCTAATTGTGTGAGCATCCTCTGCTTTTGTTCCATCTTGCCCTTTCACAATGACTGGATCAGAGCTGGGAACTATTTATAAAACACAAACAAAAAAAGGTGACCAAAAATCATCTTTTTACACATACTTTTTCTTAAAGTACATGCACTTTGCAGTTCATCAATTTTCCTATTTTGCACTTCACTTTGTTATGAAACTTGAGTTCTTTTAAATATTTCAGTCATTTCATGCACATTATTTCATTAAACGTCGTGGACTCCACAGGTGCCATTTTTATTGTCATGGCTAAGACAATAAGAGTCACCTGAGGGACTTCCTTGTAAGGACGGTGCCTACTAATTCAAAGGTATTTTTGGCCCGGTTTATGATTAAATCTTAACAAGCGTTATTGAAATCCAAAAAGAAAATTGGGGGTAACCATGCATTTTTAATGATAATTGATGAATAATATTTGTAAAAAGCTTTAAAATACAAAGCAATGCATGGCATTCTTTCTCAAATTGAAGCTTAGTTAGCTCTAAGAAATGCATGGTTACCCCCAATTTTCCTTTTGGATACCAAGAGTACTTACTAAGATCTACTTTCTCCGGATAGTTTTACATGTAAACTGCGCAAAAATATCACTGTATTGGTAAGGATCACCAATAGGAAACCCGAGTATCTCAAGATGCACAGAATGTATGCGCAATAACAATAGTAAAATGTAGGCACCGTCCTTAAGAAAAATCTGGAGTAAGAGGGATTGGTCTCCCAAACAATGGAGCAAAGGCTAATAATTCAGGTTACACACGAGGGAAGCTCATGCATACAGCAGCCAAGAAAAAAAGAGGGGCTATCCAATCTGCTGTGATTGGAAAACAGACAGCGATGAACTGGATTTTGTGGGGTTTGTGGTATGACTTAATCTGAAGCCATCTCAGTGCTTTCTGTGAATTAGGTCGAAAACACACCTAATTTGGCAAATCAAACAGTGCGATTTTCACCCTTTCACTTTTTATGGTACGCTAGAAAAATCTTGGAACCAATGTACAAATAATTTGAGTTAAACAAGTATATTCTGGTTGACACATGACATCTAAAACGTTCGCAATATGTATGAAATTAGCTGTTGTTCGTGTACAAGGAACAAGCATTACACATGGCGTGCCATTAAAATGAAAATCCACTTTCCAAAAAATCAGCTCTAAACATACGTTATAGAAAGGTATATTTTCACAGAGATAATTAACTTTGCAACATTACTTATTACTTTTGCATTAGCCTGCTTCTGAAAGATTTCTAATGCTTAGTAGCCAGTTT
>NC_090891.1:3920135-3927635 GCF_036669925.1 Montipora capricornis | reverse complement strand
TCAAAAATGCATGGTTACCCCCAATTTTCCTTTTGGATACCAAGAGTACTTACTACATGTAAGATCTACTTTCTCGGGATAGTTTTAAACTGCGCAAAAAATTGGTAAGGATCACCAATAGGAAACCCGAGTATCTTGAGATGCGCAGAATGTATGCGTAATAACAATAGTACAACGTAGGCACCGTCCTTAAGAAAAATCTGGAGTAAGAGGGATTGGTCTCCCAAACAATGGAGCAAAGGCTAATAATTGGTTACACTCAAGGGAAGCTCATGCATACAGCAGCCAAGAAAAAAAGAGGGGCTAATTATCCAATCTGCTGTGATTGGAAAACAGACAGCGATGAACTGGATTTTGTGGGGTTTGTGGTATGACTTACATGTAATCTGAAGCCATCTCAGTGCTTTCTCTGAATTAGGTCGAAAACACACCTAATTTGAGGGTCGGACACAATGTGATGCCTTAATTGACGCAAAAGAGGTTGAAAATACTTCAAATTCTTTGTTAGACCACACGTAGTGGTGGGTAAGTATCTCGAAATATTTCATCTAGGGGTACGTGAGTCTATTGGTCTTTTGAGAACAAACTGGGAAATGTCGCTGACCTACTCCCCTAAATATTAATCTGTGGTCGATATCCGAATTTGTCGACGGCGAGAAAAGGGTAAGTCGCGTGTCTCGTTCTTAGTGGATCATTCTGTCATTTTGATGTCGCTTTGCTGTGGAAGTTCACATTGTACGGACAGACGCACTGGCTGCGGAATTATTTTGTGAAAGGTAAAGAATTTTCGCTACGTATGAAAGGGAAGTTTTGGTCTATTTTGTGGATTCTATTTTATCTGGAGGGAATCTACATGCCTACTGTACAACAACAAGCACGTTTATGGCAATTAAATTACTATATGCGTCTTTGGTTTACGCAAATGTGCCTTTGTCGCTTTCATTTTCCTTTGCTTTTAAGATTGGCAAATGATGTTGAAACAAATCCCGTTGATCAGCGCTCCGGACCAAGCTGGGGCACCCAACGAGAATATAGTTCAAAACCACTTAAACATACATTTGTTAAACTATTTTGGTATTTAAACGGTAGATACAGGCATATTTTTATCCCCTAAAATGTTTTCATCTTTCGGATTTCCTAGCTGAAACTCTAATGATCCGAAAATTATAGGGATCAAAACTTACATGTTCGATAATTTCAGGCAGAAAAAAGGCTCCCGAAAATTCTAGGTCACCTTTTGAGGGTAAAAATCCCTTAAAAATGGGCAAATATACCAAAATCCTAGGACAGGCAGGCAAGCAAGAAATTTTACAACAAATGTTCCGAAAATTCTAGATCTCAAATCATCTTCCGAACAGAAATTTTCTGAAAATTGACGTTGGGTGCCCCTGACCAAGACGACTTCCTGTTTTCACCGTACGTGACTTCGCACTAACCGTTCGGTATCGCTCGTTTTACTTACATGTAAATCTTGATCTAAATCCAAATCATGTGGAACTAACTTTTAACATAAAAAAGCATGTCGTGCACAAGTAGGGCTAGACACGCAATGCGTGCAATAGCTATGTGGATACTCTCTAATTTGAATTGTTGTGTCCAGAAAGCAAATAAGGAAAATGGTACAATGACGAGTCAAGCAAATAGGATAAATCTATTTAATAGGACAACAATAAAATATCTCATCAACTCTGACCAACCATAACATTAATTTTAGTGGCGGTGAGTTTTCAAAAAGAGAAACACATTCAGAACAATTCACTTTTCAGTCTTTCCTGGTCTAGTGCTCTTTAATCTGAAAACCTGAGAGGTCTGGGGAACACCAGAAATTCTCCTTGATTATCAGCTTACAGTACATGTATGGACAATGTATTAAGCACAACTTCGCCCAGTTACAAAACTCACAAAAATTGGTGGATTCGATTGAATGCATGTACTGTAGGATACAAAAAGAAAACATCTTCTACTCATCGACTCTTTGCTTTATTATATTGCCCTCATTCTTGGTGAACGTTTGCAGCACAATGTAGATGTAAGTGCCACCAAGCAAACCTAAACATTGTACTGATTATTGAAAAAGACAAAAACTAAAACACAAGTTGCTGCTTTTAGACATTTGTGGCCAATGCTCTTTAATCGTTGCTCATATTTTTCATGGTCATATACTTACCAGATTCAGAGGATTGCACTGTCAGTGGAAACGACCAAGGGCTGCCTCCTTTCCCATTGAATGCCTGTACTTCAATAGTATAGTTGGTGTATGGTGATATGTTACTGAGTGTGGCTACTCTAGATTTGTTTCCTACAAAAACCTTTTGAGAAGGTTTTGATGCCCCAACATCCTCCCACCGCACATTGTACCCTGTAATTCCATCACCAACATAATCAGGTGCACTCCATGTAATGTTAATGGATGTTGCTAGAATAGATGTTGCTATTGGAGGGGATGGTCTGCCTGGTATACCTAAATGAAATTCAATTTACTGACATTTATAAGATCATCAAAAAAAGAAAGGGAACTACACTTGTACAGTTGTACACTATGTCAAAAGCATCCTTCACCTACATCATCCGTTTCTAAGACCCATTGGTTTCTGGTTGACAGTGCAACACAGTGTTCAAAAATATCAGAAACCTGGCCACGTATCTGCTGCAGGTTAAATTTGATTTCAGGTCAATTTGTTTCAACCTTGGTTGAAATTGCAAGACGTAAAGATAAATGGAAACCCAACAGTTATTAGAAAGTATGTGTACATTTGCAAGTAAGTTGGTCCTGGAGGTACATGTAAGTGGATTACCTTACTGTAGCTTAAAATTTTGGTGAGTTAATTATTTTATAAAATACCAATGCTTGCTAAGTCTAGGAACTGATTTTAAATGCTTAGCATTAAGGTTGGGGATAGGCATACGTACTATGCATGATATTCTACTTTTTTTATCTCAGAGGGATGAATCTCCTGAGGGCAGGTTGAAGAATATTGAAATTTTCCCTTCAAAGTGAATAATAAAAGAACTGAAACATACATGATTTCCACTTGAATGTTCATTCAGTAACAGGAAATGTGGGAGACACGGAATGACCTGTTGAGGTTTGGCGATGGAAACACTGCAGGAAATTTGGTAACGAAACCTAAGGGATATGGCACTAAATTTTTCTTCCCAGTCCTCCAAATTACGTCACCAGATCACATGGCTGTGACTCTTCCAACTTCACCCCTGAAGGGGCCCCCATTGACAACTAAAAATTGTGTGGTTTTAGACAGAGTGAAATTGGAAAATTAAACGAGACTTACCTGTAAGTTGAAATTTGATTGAGATTCTATCACATGACATCAGAAGGCGAGAGATCACATGAGATAGCACGGCGCTTGCGCAAGTCATAATTAAAAGCCACGTACAGGGTGCATCCAAAATAGTAGGCAGGCTGAAAAAGCCAAGTGCCGGACGAGACCGGCACCCAAAAGTGCCAAAGAGAGGGGGGGTGTGATAGTGGAGGGCATGTGATCTCTCGCCTTCTGATGTCATGTGATAGAATCTCAATCAAACTTCAACTTACAGGTAAGTCTCGTTTAATTTTCCAATTCTATCACATGACCAGAAGGCAGAGATCCCATGAGACTTTAAAGCGTAGATGCACCCATACGACATGCACTCGAACAAGAGGCATGAAATCCACACAAAAGTAAGAGGGTGAGCATAAACAAGGATAACCATGTTTGTAATATATTGTCTAACAGTAACAATATGAGCAACGTAGCACATGCACTATTCCAAAAAACATATCAAAGCTTTCACTGGTCAAGGATAGCGGAAGCAAGGCTGTTTCCTTGAATAACCGGTTTGTTGTAATATTTACGGAAGGTCTCGGCAGACTTCCAGCCTGCCTTTGCCATGATCTCATGGACAGGGACGTCCTTTTCATTAGCTTTGGAAACGGATGCTGACCTAGTGCTATGTGCCGTGAATACCTTTGTATCAATACCACAAAATCTAAGAGTGTCCTTAGTCCACCTAGAGACCGTGTCCCTAGATACAGGTTTATGGGGCCTAACATAACTAATAAACAGTTTTGTTTCGTTATTGCGCAAAGCCTTGGTCTTGTTGATGTATGCTTTCAGACAAGTCAAAGGGCAAATTGTACTGTCTGGCTCATAGGTAGCAATGTCAATCCTCGTGTGTGGGCTACTGGGGGTACTGGTCTTGACATGCTCAGCGACGTCAAAGGAATAATTATCCTCCTCCATGGTAAGATGCTGTAGATCTAGGTAGTGTATCGATTGCCCTCGTTGACTCGAAACTAAGAGAATTAGCATAAGGACCTTGTGCGTTAAATCCTTTAAAGACAGTTTTTCATTGGGGTATAAAGAAGATAAATGTTTTAAAACCACTGAAACATCCCAAATTTTGTCATATTTAGGTTTGGGTCTACGCGATTCAAAGACCCCTTTCATAAACCGTGTAACAATATGGTTGCTACCAAAGCTCCCCTCCCCGTCTATCGTAACAATGGTAGATAAGGCAGAGCGAGCAGTGTTAAGGGTTGAGTAGCTAAGCCCTTGATTAAATAGCCCCAAGAGAAATTGAAGGGCGTCGCTCAGTGGTGGTGAATAACAATTAATTTTCCGTTCATGACAAAATGCCATCCATTTTTTAACGTATGTGGCATACTGTTTTTTAGTGCCTTTCCTCCAGGATGCTATGAGAATGTCGGTAACCTCCTCTGGAAAATGGTAATGGCGGAAGGATTCCCTGACACAGGACATACCATCAGATGAAGATTCCTGTCTAGTGGATGTGGGCCACTGCGGGAGGGGTGGTGTAGAAGATCTGGTCGTGGAAGCAGGATCCAGGGCTGGTCGCACAAATGTCGTAGGAGGACCGGAAACCATGTTTGAGTTGGCCAAAGTGGGGCGATTAGTACACCCTGTGCTCGGTCTTGACTGATCTTCTGAAGGCATCTTGGAAGAAGGCTAAAGGGTGGAAAAGCATAAAATTTGTGCCCATTCCAATTCATAGTAAATGCGTCTACGTGTGCACTGTGAGGGTCTGCTTGCCATGAGCAGTAACTACTGATCTGATAGTTTAAGCGGCTTGCAAACAAGTCGAAATCGAGGCCGGGGTGGCGCAACAGGATCCTGTAAAACGAGTGTTTGTTTAACATCCACTCGTGATTATCTGAGAACACGCGTGATTTTTCATCAGCCCAAGTGTTCAGCCGACCAGGTATGTGCACAGCTGAGAGCCAAATATCTCGTGATATGCACCATTCCCAAATTTGAACAGCTAGCTGGTTAAGTTCCTTGGATTTTGAGCCCCCCATATTGTTGATATAAGCGAGGGCTGTGGTATTGTCGATCTGAATTTGGATGTGGCAGTTGTTCATATGGCTACAAAAACACTTTAACGCAAAAAAGGCTGCAAGTAACTCCAATATGTTTATATGGTATTCAGCTTCCGATTGGGTCCATCTCACCCGCGTCTTCTGAATGCAAAAAACAGATCCCCACCCCACTGTTGATGCTTCGTAGTGAATTGAAGTGCTGGGGGGGTCGTGTAGGATATCTATTGTGAGAGTTACGGCATTATCACGGCACCACTGAATTTCTGTTAGAGCGTGAGGGGATAAGTGCATTTTCCCCCCGTCATCGCCCTTGTTTGCTAGGAGTGCGAGATCTTTTTACCGCTCTATGTGGCGGTAGTGAAGTGGTCCATACTGAGCACCGGGAAAATTGGACACCAGAATACCGATAACCTCTGCGACCTGTCTAATTGTGGGCATTTGTGTTTTTAAGAGCGTAGCGCAGACAGACAGAATCCGTTGAACTTTTTCCCCTGTAGGCGTAACTGTCATAGCAATAGAATCCAGTACAAACCCTAGGAAAGTTAATTTCTGAGAGGGTACGAAGACCGATTTGTCTGGATAGATATGAAACCCTAATTTGGTAAACAGCATGATAGTGTCGATGACATTTTTGTGACATTCCGCAAAGGTGTCGCCTTGTAGATAAGAATCGTCAATATACCCTGAATTGAGATGTCCCATGCTGCGTAGGGTGGCATACACAGGTTTCATAGTTTAGTAAATATGCGCGGGGCACTAGCTAGGCCATTAGGCAAACAGGTATATTTGTAGAAAACACCGTCAAAACAGAACTTTAAGTATTTCTGGTGAGATGGGTGGATAGGAACGGTATAATACGCGTCCTTTAAGTCCACCGAAGCCATGAAACAACCTGGTCTCATCATGTTTACAGCAGCCTCTAGAGTATCCATTTTAAAATGATGGTAAGCTATAAATTCGTTACACGCTTTGAGATTAAGAATGGTACGGTGCGTGCCATCTTTTTTCGGTCGTAAAAATACTGTGGAAATAAATTCCCCTGTTTCCTGTGCCGCCGGAATAATGACCCCTTTAGCGAGAAGTTTATCAATTTCCGCGTTGACAATTGTATGTTGATGACTGTTAAAGATACTAGGTCTGCCGCAATGTTGCATGGGTGCAACACTGTTTTTAAATTCAAGTTTAACTCCAGTAACAATCTGAAGAATAGTAGGGTCAGTAGTGATCGCTTCCCACTGCGGCAAAAAATGCTTGAGCTCTCCGGCTTGGAAACTAGTTTGTGATTTTACCAAGCTATGTACAATGTCAATAGACAAAGATGTCATGTTTGCATTACATACCTCAGACACCTTCATTGGCGCTGGCTGGTTTCGCCGTCCTTTTTCTTTCTCGGCGGCTTTGAGAAGCGACTTTTGCCTAAAAAATCAGAGGATTTTCCTCTAGGGTAAGGCTGGAATCTTCGCTGGCTCGAGCCATATGTTGAGCGCCCAGCGTACTTATCGCCACGGGAATTCCCGGAATGTTGAGGGCGAACCCTTTTCGTCAACTTATTGGCCTCTGTGATATCCTTCGCGAGTTTTGACAAATCTCCGAACAGGTACTCTGTGGTGCCATCAACAGTGGACATGTTGCATAAAGCGGCATAGTCTTTATGCATCTCTTTCTTCATGGCCAGGCGTTGGGAGTGATTCACCTCGTGGTTGTATTGAAGTGCCATTGCAACAGCATCTGTCAACAAGGTGACCAGTTCTTTGTCTTGGCTGTATTTTCCCAGCGCCAAATCGGCGCCTTTTGTCATGGCTGTAATGGCGCCGATAAGAGTGTTTTGTCCCTTCTGCGATCGTACATCTTGAGCTTTCATGGTAGTCGAAAGTTGGCTCCAGATTGAGGGGTTCACTCTCGGGGTTCGCAGACCCTTGACATTTTCTGGACGAGAATATTTGTCCAGTTTGACCTTGAGCTTCTCGTCCCCCATCTTTTCGGACAAAAGATTATTAAAAATAGCCGCCAGACCTTCGTGAAGGGGCCCGGCGGAGAAGTCTTCTCGCTTACTGTTAAGTCCTGCGCGAGTTCCTTCAAGATGTCTTCGCACGGCATAGCCTCGTCATTGGCACCTTTGCCCGCAGAGGCGAGGAGCGCGGACAAATCCGCATCCATGTCCG
>NC_090891.1:3887635-3905135 GCF_036669925.1 Montipora capricornis | reverse complement strand
CAAGCAAAATAATTGGAAACTCATCAGCCATACCAACATCACTTCAAATGAACTTAACAAAGGTGGCCTGCACCTTAATAGGGAAGGTAACGAGTTATTGCAAAAGAATTTTGTAAATTTTTTACGATGTAATTGATTTCCTAATTCCATGAATGCCGATATTGCTGATAATTCTCTTGTTTCTTTAACGTTGCCAGAATCAGTTGAAAACGAAGTACATGCTGTTAATTCGAGTCTTTCCAATGCGTCTAGTTTTTTACCAGCAAAGCGTGGTTTTAAAATGGCCTGTTTGAACATTAACAGTCTCGTCAAACATATTGACGAACTTAGAGTCCTTCTTTCTGAGTTTTCTGTTGATATTCTGGCAATCAACGAAACAAAACTTGACGAATCCATAAAAAGTTCCGAGCTCCATATACCTGGCTACGAATTTATCCGTCGTGACAGAAGTAGAAATGGTGGAGGAGTAGGTTTTTATATTAAGTCTTCTAATTCTTATGTAGTGCGCTCAGATCTAAATGTAATTAATCTCGAAAATTTAATCATAGAAATTCGTAAACCGAACTCTAGGCCTTTTCTGATAGCGACATGGTACAGACCTCCCTGTTCTCCTACCGATTTATTTTCAAGTTATGAGTCATTTATCGACAAGGTTGATTCTCTTGACCTTGAATACTATTTGTTGGGTTTTTGATGACTTAAACTGTAATTTGGCCTCTTCTACACCTGATGCAAACACTCGTCATTTACTCGAGATTTCGGGTTTATATGGGCTCAATTAATTAATAAATGAACCAACTCGTGTTACTGAATCATCATCTACATTAATCGATTTGATTTTTACTAATCATGCAGATAAGGTAAGCTGTTCCGGTGTCTCCCATATTGGCATCAGCGATCATAGCCTCGTCTATGTTTATCGTAAACTTTCTTCTTATTTATCATCTAAAGGACACTCTTACATCTCTTATAGAAATTTTAGAAATTTTAATCGAGATAATTTTCGAAATGAAATCTCTCAACAAGACTGGTCTTTCGATGAATCTGAAGATCCAAATTTGGTTTGGTCTAACTGGAAAACAAAATTTTTGCGCGTTGTCAATTCTCATGCTCCAATTCGAACTAGACGTGCTAAATTGAATAACTCACCCTGGATTAATTCAGTCTTGAAGAATGATATGCGCTGTCGTGATGCTGCTAAAAAGAAGGCGATAAAAACAAAGAATCCTCATGACTGGGCTAATTACAGAAAATTACGAAATAAAATCAACAATAATGTAAAAACCACTCAGGCATCCTATTATCATAATAGTCTTATTCAATCTAAAGGAAACTCTCGAAGGACTTGGAAAACTATTAATCACCTCATGTCCCGTCGTCAGAACAACCAGCTGGTAAAGGAAGTCAAAGTAAATGATATGTCTATCTGTAATTCTAACGAGATTTCCAATACCTTTAACGAACATTTTTCAACTATTGGACCCAGACTAGCCCGCGAAATACCTTCTACTTCGGACGAAGTGTCTACTTATTTAAACAATTTTCCTGAAAACTTCAACAAATTCTCTTTTCGTCCAACTACTAGTAGTATTGTTTTTACTCATCTAAATCGATTGTCGAAAACTAAATCTACTGGGTTAGACAATATCTCTGCTAAGTTAATTCGTGAGTGTGCTGATATTATTTCAGGTCCGTTATGTGACCTGTTTAATAAATCTTTGATGTCTGGCATATTTCCTGACGATTGGAAATGTGCCAGAGTGATTCCGTTGTTCAAACAGGGCGAGTCACTTGATTTGAACAACTACCGACCTATCTCTGTCATTTCAGTTGTCGCCAAAGTGTTTGAGAGGATTGTGTACGATCAGTTATACAACTTCTTAAGTAACGAGGGAATGGTCTTTGCACTCTACTGTTAGTGCTCTTCTTGAAGCCACTGACAGTTGGGCGTTTAATATCGATCGTGGCTACGTAAATGCGGTAGTGTTCCTCGACTTAAAAAAGGCCTTCGACACTGTTGATCATGAGGTACTATTAACTAAAATGAATCAGTACGAAATTCAAGGGAAATCACTTGATTGGTTTAAATCATATTTGACGAATCGCACACAACGGTGCTCCGTTAACGGTTGTCTCTCTGATTTTACCACTCTTAAATGCGGTGTGCCACAGGGAACGATCCTTGGCCCTCTTTTATTTCTAATTTATATTAATGATTTGCCTAACTGTCTATCGTTCAGCGTTCCTAGAATGTATGCTGATGATACACATATTACTTATGCTGGCTCTGATTTACATCTGATTCAGTCTAGTATATCTCATGAACTTGAAAAGCTAAGCAAATGCCTTGTGTCTAACAAACTTACTTTGAACGCTACAAAGACTGAATTTATGTTGATCGGATCCAGGAAAAGATTAAGCACTCTATCTGATACTCTTGAACTCTCCATTGATAATGTTCCAATTGAAAAAGTTTCCTCAGTGAAATCACTTGGAATATATGTTGACGAAAATCTAACATGGTATCTCCACGTTGATAAACTGTGTAAAAAGATTGCTTCCGCAATTGGAGCCATTAAACGAGTTAAGCCATTTGTGCCTCAATCAACTTTACTCAGTATATACAACTCACTAGTTCAACCCCATTTTGATTACTGCAGCCTAGTCTGGGGTAATTGTGGTAAAACATTATCTAACAAGCTACAAAAACTACAGAACCGTGCTGCACGAGTGATAACTTCATCGAGCTATGACGCTGATGTTAATTCCTTGTTTGACAAACTCAGCTGGAAAGACTTAAATTCTCAACGTCAAATTCAGAAAGCTTTAATGGTTTTCAAGTCTTTAAATGGTCTGGTTCCCGAATATCTCACGTCTAAATTTGTAACGCGTAATGTATCAAACTATGCTCTGAGAGATTCGGCAAATAAACTTGTCGTTCCGTTTCCGAGAACAAACTACATGAAAAATAGTTTTAGTTACAGCGGCGCAACTCTTTGGAACAGCTTACATCGTAACATTAGGGAATCTAGTTCCATAGATCAATTTAAACGCCTTCTCTATCAAAATTTTTAAATACACGGCATTCATGGAAATCAGGTCTGTAGGTAGCTTATTTTGTAAATTAATGTAATAATAGGATTAGGATTTTAGATTTTAAGATTTTAGGATTTTACAAATCTCTTTTTTGGAATTGTACCTAATGAATTTTTTACCGTGTATAAATTAAGTAAATAAATAAATAAATAAATAAGCCGTAACACGTCGCAGTAGGGAGCTTACGAAACGAGGACGACGACGGCTACGAGGACTTCATTTAAAAATACGAGTTCGCGTTATTTATGTCACTGCGAAACTATTTCATGTCGTTTCGCGTCAAAAATGTGTAGTGACTGGTGAGAGATTAAACTGGTATGAGTGGGTTGGAAGTGTATAGAGAGAACTGAAAATTCATCGTCATGTGCTAACGTCCTCCACAGAACCTTCAATTTGGTCATTTCACGTCGTCATTTAGGAGATGACGGCAAAGAAATGTACCAAAATGTAAAATGCACATGCAGAGCGCGCAGAGCCATTGTTTTTGCTCACTAAACCTATTGTTTTGTAGCGTCGTCGTTGCCGTCGGCGTCGTCGTTTCGTAAGCTCCCTAATTAGGGAGCTTTAGCAACGACAACGGCGAGGGCAAGGAGAACGTCACAAAGTTGCATATTTAGTGGACAAAAACAATAGCTTTGCACGCCCTGCACGTGCGTTTTTCATTTTTGTCTATTTCTTTGCCGTCGTCAGCAAAGCAACAACGTGAAATTACCAAGTTTGAGGTGTTATGGAGAACGTCAGCATCTAGAGATAAATTTTCATTTTTCTCCCCTAAATTAAGCGCCGCTCGTAACGGTTTCATTCCTGAGGGACTGAAACACCTTTGTCATATTAAAAAGCTTGGAATAGTCGCGAAGTGATCGCAATAACGTGAATTTATGTTTTTACATGACGTTCTCGTTGCCGTTCCCGTCGTCGTTGCTAAAGCTCCCTAATATTATTCAAGGGGGCGGCGCCCGCGAAATTTGAAAACAAAAATAGGCGATTCTAAAACTCATTTGTTTCGGATACAAACACTTTCTTTGAAAATACTTTGGACTGACTAAACTGTAACGGTCATTTCCTGTGATTTAAAATTATTTTTTTTGTTGAAGTAGAGGTTGCCTTTAAACCAGTGAGCCTTTGACGTCATTTTCTCCTCCAACCAGCTCTCAAGAACTTAAAGTTAGTAATGACGGACCATTAAGTTGTTCCTTCGGCGGTCCGCTGTTGTGGTGTTTCTTGATCGTGGGCATCCATGGTTCCAGAATTTCTATCCCACTATCCCTGTTGATGTTGTTAGGGTGAAGTCTTATATCTTTGACCCTGCGTGTGTACCAATGAGGATCACGATCAATAAACTTCACTTCGTTCCAAAGCGGTTTGTGTCCGGTGTCGTTAGCGTGTTCTGAAACGGCGGAGGTCTGGGTACGGGCAAGTCGGATGTCTCGCTCATGTTCTTTGATTCTATCTTGCATAGGCCTTCCAGTCTCGCCGATGTAGACTTTACCGCATTCACAGGGAATCCTGTAAACCACGCCATCTTGTTTAGTCGGCTCGACAGCATCTTTCGGTCGTACTAGATGTGATCTTAATGTAGTCTCCGACTTGAAAACAGCGCGTATGCCTTGTTGCTGTAGGCAGCGGCGAAGTTGTTCGGATAGGCCTTTGACATAGGGTAAAACCGCAGTAGACTTGTACTCGATCGTGGTCTCAGCACTGCTACTCGTTTTCCTGGTCTTGGTGATTTTCTGCAAGAAAGAAAGAGGGTAACCATTAGAGACAAGAACAGACAAGAACAGAAGACAGGTGTTTCTTCTCCTTGGAGATAACAGAGTGTTTTGTTATGAAACAGTTGGCGCGCTCGTAGAGGCACTTGACAATAACGCGTTTTACTGATTGCGGGTGGTGGGAATCATACGCTAAGTACTGATCAGTGTGCGTAGGCTTCCTGTACACGCTGGTGGTGAGGCCGCCGTCAGCTTCTCTTGAAACTGCGGTGTCAAGAAAAGCAAGTTTGTAGTCGTTCTCTGTCTCCATGGTAAAGCGAATGGAAGGCTGCTGGTTGTTCAGATGTTGTAAGAAGCTATCAACGTTTCCGCGATCCAGGATGGTGAAAGTGTTGTCAACGTAGCGTTTTCAGATCCTAGGTTTGTCGGCCGAAGTAGTTATTAAACAGAGTTAACTGAATAGAGGGTAATGTGAAGTGCTAGAATTCTATCCCATATGAACCATGTGAGCGTTAGCCCTACTGATGGAAATGGGCCCACACAAGGACAGAGAAAAACTCTGACCAGGGTGGTCAGACCGCTGACCACTGTCCTTGTGTGGGCCCATTTCCATCAGTAGGGCTAACGCTCACATGGTTCATATGGGATAGAATTCTAGCATTTCACATTACCCTCTATTCAGTTAACTCTGTTTAAAATATAAGTGCTACACGGCCAACGTTCCAAGTAGTTATTGCCTGTTGTTCGAAACTCTCCATGTATAGGTTAGCAATAACAGCGGAGACCGGGCTTCCCATGGCTGCTCCTTCTAATTGTTCGTAAATTGATCCGTTATACTGGAAGTATGTGGATCTCAATACGAAATTCAGGAGGTCAGCGATCTAAGCAGGTGTTAGTGTCGTGCGGTCCGCAAGGCTGGGGTCTTCCTCTAGTTTCTGTAGCGCGGTTTGTACAGCGACGTCGATAGGAACATTGGTAAACATCGACTCTACGTCGAAAGACACCATGATTTCGTTGTCTAGGATAGTCTCGCTGCTAATGGTGGATTCGAAATGAGCTGAGTTAGTCACCGTGAAACCCGAGTTACCTGTTAAAGGAGATAAGATGTTAGCTAAGTAAGCAGATAAATCATATGCGAAGGTGTTAACGCACGGCACAATAGGTCTTAAGGGTACATGCACCAATGCACCAATGTACCAATCACAGCTGCTGAAAACCAACCAATCACAGCGGAGCATCCTGTTTAAATGGTGACGCGTAACCAGTCGACCTCATCGCCTGATGAAGACTAGCGATCTACATCACAAGTGACCACATCGTGAGACAAACGAGAATACTTTATGATTATTGTACTTCACCACGATGAATAACAGCAACCTTTTTTACGACTTTATTAAAGTGTTTCAAATATCGTCCCTGAACAGTTAGCGGTGTGGTGGTCAAGTGACGGGTTAACAATGAACATTCCCAGGTTCGAGTCCTATGTCCATACAATGGGGTTCTGTTTTAAGAAAACATATGACCATCTCCCATGATCCATATCAGGCTTTGAGTCCTCTAAATTCACGATAATAGTGAATTCAAAGCAAATTCACAATTCAGGATAATCGCGAATTCAAGGGCGAGAACGGGTTGTCTTGAATGGCTTCATAGACCGAATGCATAAATTTCGGCCAAAAAAAGTTTTCTTTTGTTTATGTGCTAATTAGCCTCACTAGCCTCGTTTGCATGGACAAAATATAACAGAAATGTTGCTTGAGAGCGAGGCTAGTGAGTCTCATTAGCACATAAGAGAATACATTTTTGGCCGCCATTTATGCATTCGGTCAATAGCTCAGATGGTTGAGCAGGTGCAGCTCAATCGCACGGTCATGGGTTAAAGTCCCTTTCAAGGAGGAATTTTTCAGGCTTCTTTGCAACTGTTCAAGTGCGATTATCACTTTGTTGTCAATTAGAGTATAGTCTCCTTAATTTATAAATGAATTTACCAAGTATTCGCCGAAGGCGAGAAGAATAATTGTTTTAGTATAATTACAGAGGTGATTATTTGAAAAATAGGCATTTTCGTTAACACAACTAATTTGTTCGTCTGTTACCTGAACAAAACGGCTTGCGGCCATTTTGAAAAAAAACAAAAAAAAAAAAAAACGCTCCGGTCATTATCGCGTAATCATCATCTCAAGTGCAACCAATCAGCGCAGAGAATTTTCAATAATCACCCATGTAATTATGCTAATTCCCATTAATGAGAGCAACATTGTACTTCGTACAGCTCGGTTTAACATTCACCTGTATGATACTGTGGAAGAGGCTTGATTGAGGTAGCAGGGAACTGCGGGACTGATGAAATTGAAATTGGGGCTATTTTCAAGGGATTCATTCAGATAAAAGGGACTGATCACCTGGCTCACTGAAAGTTGAGAGTTATCTGTATAAAACCCAAGACCTTCGTATTAATATTTTAGACGAACACCCATCCAATATCGATCATATGTTGTAGGTTACCCATACAAAAATCCTAAGAGGTCAACCATTAAGGAAAAAAACCCTAGACAACTGGCCCATGAGCTTCGCAAGCAACATGACAATGCTAGAGAAATGCACTATCACACAAGTACAGAAAAAAATATAATACTATTTTCCTTTAAGTTGTCTTACAAGCCCCTTTTTTCAAGTCTTAATTTTCAATCAATTCAATGGGATCTATATGAGATAAAATATCATAAAATGATAATTCTTAATTAAGCCATAACATCACACAGGCTGGCTTCAAACTAGGTATTTACCGCTTACATAGGGAGTCCCTCCCAAGGGCTTCGGAGAACAAGGGAACATGGATAATTGAACTGAGGAAATGTGGAACTGGGGGATAATGACAAAATATCTTAGGGAACAAGGGAACATAAACAATTTTGAGATCAAAAAGCTGGGAAGAAGTTTGAAAGTAATTTTGGGAACAAGGGAACACAAGCAAATTTTTAAAGGGAACAAAGGAACAACGACCAACCCCCGAGAGGGACTCTATAGTCAATGAACGTAATCACTTGATTTGTGAATTAAACTCGAATTAAGTTGAACTATATAATTCTATGGTTTTAGTAGCCCGGGCCGTCATCACCGAAAGTATACTCTTTCTCTTTTTCGTTCCACTGTACTTGCTCATAAAACTTGCAAATGGTTTGATATATAAGGCAATCAAATGGAAGCGATAAAACATTGCTACGCACGCTATACAAAGATTTTAAACTAATTACATGTAGGACGTTTTATCATGGTGTAGTTGTTTGAGTGTAAGGCAACGTGTCTACGAATTTGAGGCTAGGCTATTTTCCTTTAAAACCACTCAGTAAGCCATTTTCTCGGACACTCGTATACCAACCTCGTTCTAAGGGACTCGATAGGCAAAACAGAGGCACGAGGAACATTTTTGATTACCTGCAACTCATTCGTTTCCAGGTCACCCTCAAAACCATTCCCCATTCCACAGAGACAATTATGTGCTTAGACATTCGACGGTGGAATCGAATTCTCAAAAACGATAAAACACAAAATGGAATTAAACACAAATAATAAATCAATCTAAGTATAGTTTCTTACAGCTGCTTCACACGGACCATTTAATTAATGACCTGGGTTTCCTTTCATTAATTACTACTATCATAGTAACTGTTAGTGGTAACTACTAACTATGCTATTATAAAACTCTGCCTGCATGGTTCACGCACCAAAACTAGAAGTTAGGCGATGCCTTCGAAAAGCAACTATCAAACTCTGTTGTCCATTCGGGTGAAATTTCGCCATAGAATAATTCCTTAAGTATTCTCCGAGTCTATACTCCTGTAGTCTGTACATTTGCATACGTTGGATCCGAGGTGTCATTGGACTCCTTGAGGTAAACGTCCGATGGCACCACATCAGCATACACTGTGGGCTCATAAAGGGTAGGTTTCTCCATCTTCACATCATTGTCTGCGTCGTCAAAGTCGGCAAGTTGTGCATACACTAAATCTCCTTTATTTGGCTGTCAAAATAACAAAAACGGAAATGCAATATACGTCGAACTTGTAGTAATTCTGAAATCAGCATTTTAAGGAATGATTATGGACGTTGATAACCAGAATGGCTATGACATTGGCACTACTAAGGGTAAAGGCTGTCACGAATGTATTACCATTTACTGTAATGACATTGGTAACAATGGTAGCAATGACACTTATTAACTGCAATATCAATGGAAACGACAGTGGTAACGGTAGTGGTAATTGCTGTGGCAATGGCAATGATAATTAGTGACAGCAATGGCAATGAAAACGATAATTGCAATGGCAATGGTAACGGCGCTTGCAATAGAAATGTCGGTGGCAATGCCAAACGTTATGGGAATAGCGATGGCAAATTGCGATGGCAATGATCATGCCAGTGGCAGTAGTGGATTTTGTAACGCCAATGTTAATGATGATAGCAATGGCAATAGTGATATGGACGTGTATCTTTATACACACTCGAATGGAACACTGGGAGTACACTTAGATGGATAAGGTGCGGAGAAAATTGCTGCCACCTAGTTGAAAATAGAACCCTGACTGTCTGGATATGGTCACTGCCAGGTGTCATTTGAGGATAAGGGCTTTTCGTTCATTCACAGGGAGATTTATATGAATAACCTTCCGCTTTAAGTGTGTTAATGACTTATACAAATCCTATAACGGGGCGCGAGGCAAAAGTGTACTAAACAGTCATTGTTGTTGTCTCCGCGGTTTGGTGATAATATACAGGATTTGTTGCAACTTGGGTGAAACTTTACCCAAGGTGGGGAATAGATCTTATTGATGCACGTACCTTTTTGTTTGCCTTGTTTACCACTGCGTACTCGCATTCAACTTTCGTTGGGGATTCTTTTCTAAACTCTGGTGCTCCAAGCAACCTGGCGGCGTCAACAGGTTGGACGCTTTCGTATTGGCTGTCAGGTTGTTTCCTGCAATGAAATCGGGCATTCGCTTAAAATGATATATTCCTATGATAAAACATGTTTGAGAGATAATGGGAACAAAAGAATTGACAACTCGCAAGAGTTATCAAAAGAATTAGAAAGGAAAACTTTCAAGCAAAGAATGGCAAAAAATGTCAAAAACCAATGTTTGATTTGATTTGTTTAGTTTCTTTTAGATGAAAAGCCAATTTGTAATTTGGAAAGCCCACATAAACCATTATCATTATTATTATTATTATTATTATTATTATTATTATTATTATTTGAAAAAAACGCCGTCATGTCTCGCTGCATACTCTTTGATCGAAACAAATGCTGGCTTTGTCCCCATTATCTAAAATATTCTTTTCAAGATTTACTAAATGTCTCACAGTGGTTCCTAGTTTCAGGAAAGAAGTTATTTAACTCCTTGGAGAATGAATGTTGTGTCCCAGCAGACAACTAGAACAATGTCTTCGCGTTACCGGAATGAAACATTTTTCCTGATTTTTAGGTTCCCTTCAACAGGAAAGGTGAACTCTAGATTTCTAGTTCAATTCATTCCTTTGCCTTAACTTTCCTTCTTTCAACAACACATACTTACGTCGAAGATGCATTAGCTGTGGGCTTCTCAGGATCTGAAAGGTAAAAATGTCATGCCTGGGATATCTTTATTTGATTCTGAATCGCAAATTGTGTTCAGCATGCACGCGCGCATTTTGATAACTGCATTTGACAAATAGATGTCAGTTTTTCATGGTCTGTCCTGTTATTGGTCTTGAATTGCGTCATAACATTGTCAAAGTAGCTGTGGATACACTCGGCTATCGCCTTGTTGATCCGCAGACTACTTTGACAATGTTATGACGAAATTCATTGGCAGAGGGGTCAAAATTAAGTCAAAACACGAGAAGAAAGCGAGACAAAAACGCGAGAAACTTCAATCTGACGCGAGCAATATCGCGTCATTATCGCATAAATTATAAATTTATGTGCCTGCCCGCTTATTGACGATAAAAATTAACCAATGAGCGCGCGAGAATTTTTCTAGTCATCGTCAAAATAATTACTGATCGTCATCCAAACTCATTGTTTTCTGTCTGCATTATATCACCGAATGCCGAGAGAAAAATAATGCAAACTGTGTGAGAAAAACGGGTGCGGTCTTTTTTGGTGGCAGGGAAATTATCAGGGATAATAATTACTGATCCTCACAAAATCCTATTGTTTTCTCTCAGCAATACATCGACGATTTCATCCTGAGAAGAGATACATATTCAGTCTAATCCAAGTTTCTGAGCAAAACGGATTGCGCTGACTGCACTGCAATATATTGCAGCTGGCCATGGCTTGCTATAAACCGCTTTGGTATTACCTGTTACTATTTTCGCCCGGTAATTTTTTGTGACAATTTTCGGATGCCATCGTGTATTGCAGATCTCAACTTAGAAAGATTCGTAAAATAAATAGACGTACTTGAACGCAAACATGTTTAAATTTTATTAAGTGCACACCTTACAGTGACAAAGTTCCTTACTGATATGAAAATTACGACTGACTGATTATAATCTTCGTTCTGCTTTTCCTCAACTACTTTTTCCCCTAACCCCATTTCTACTTTTTGTTTAACATAATTGTTAATCAGGTTTCTTTTTCCTTCGCATCAATTTCAACCTTCTTATATAGGACTAGGTCCCTGCAAGATTTCACTTGCTTTTCTTTTAAATGTTGACGAGGTACATTTATACTTCCTAACTCCATCAAATGATCGGTGACCTGTGGTTTCTACAACAACTTGAGCTCGCACACAACCTTCGTACAATCGAGTGGCACAACTTCGCCGAAGTGAATGATTTGTGAAATGCCCCTCAAATCCTGTTTTTCGCTTGATATTCTTTACTACGTTCCCTAAAGTTTCTCTTTTCATCGCTTTATGCATGGCAGTGCCCGCAAATAAAATGCGTTGTCACTGATTTCCTTTGGCACGTGAGACAAGTTATACAGCTCAACTGGGCAGCGCTCTACATTTGTTAAATTCTTGTATGCCCAAACAACTTTTCTTTTGATACGCAAATGGCACAATCCCCTGTTATTAGTTTTACTAATATCTTCCATATATTGTAATAATTCCTTATCCGCTTCGTCCCATTGTAAAGATGTAATTGGTTTTCGGAATCTTTGCTCTTCTGAAGCAGTAAAAAAAAAAAACAAACAAACAAACAAAGCGTTTTCTTAGTCGTTTAAAAATGACCGAAGCAATAAATGTAGAAAATTTAGAGATATTGCCTTCAATAACAGCAGCATTCTCCGACCTCTGGCTCTGTGTTATGAAAATTGCAGATTCGTCTTCTGAAGAATCTTCCATCCAGCTTCGAAACAGGTAGTCGTACGCCACGTTATGCTTTGCAACAAACAACTCGAAATGACCAAAAACAATGCGTTATATACTATGCAAATGCTTTATCGTCATTTACATGAAATTCCGTTCATGTGAAAGAAGAAAATTCACACGTACATGTCATGTTTATATGCTGATGAAAACAATACCTTATGTAACCGTTACCTTGAATAAAAACATCACGATTTGTTTGATTTATTGTTTTCCACAAAAATGCAAAAAGGGGAAGACATTAGGTGATATCGTTGCAGACAGAAAACAATGGGTTTGGATGACGATCAGTAATTATATTAGATAATTACTTCGGCTCGCAGCATTATATCCAATAATGTTGCTCGTCTCGATAATTACCTATTAAATCATCATAGGCAGGTCAAATTCTTAAGCGAGAGCTGTTAGCATTTTTCAAAAAAATATAATGGAACAAGTCAATTAACAATATTCTGCATCACTAACTTTAAACAACAAAATTTTGGGAGTAGATTGTTTCCCCGACTTTTTCTTCCTTGCGAAAAATCACAAAATCAAATGCACTTTATTTATTTTTTCTATCCTATAATAGAAGACTGAGAATGCCAAAATTTTCCTTGGAAGCTCATCACTAAATTTGAGATGAGCTCAAAGTACGCAATCTTTTTCACAGACCTCGGAAAAGCGCTTGGACCTCAGACAATTCCTAAAAATGTAAAGTGGAGCGGACTGCTTATATTGTTGCAGAATTTCACTAAGGTAAGGGTTAGTTAATGATAATGTTAATGATAAAGAGACACATCTGCAACATCTACACGTATTATCAGGGAATTACTTACTTTTGCCAAGCCTTCTCTTGCGTCTTAACAACACAACAACCACAAGAACCACGAGCACTATAAATAACACTGCTCCCAGGGCAGCAGCAATTTTTACTGTCGTCGAATCTTTTTCGCCCTCTGGCTTCCCACTATTGCTTGCGAACGTAGAGGAACTTGTAGAATCTAAAGAAGACGCTTGATGATTAGTGGGACAATTGGCGGGTTCATACCCGAATTCTACTTTGAATCTTAACGAAGTTTGTTTTAGTTGAAGTAACTTCCTTTGTCACCACAGACACGAGGTATCTATTGAGGATAGAATAAGGATAATTTATTTTAAGTCAAATAACACGGAGAGTGGTCCCACAATCTCCCGAGCCATAGGCTCATGATAAAAGTGCTTGACAACTAATCGCTAAATACTAGATATTATATATTACAAAAAAAGCCAGAGATGTATAGAAATTTGTAAGAGACTATTAAGACTATTAAAGGCAACTATTGCATTGACAGCCGATAAAATTCAGCTTATTTAAATAACTTTGAAACACAAAAACACCAAAGACACCAAAGACACCAAAGATAAATAATACCGCATGACTCATTATGTCGCAATTCACCGAACTCTGATTTTTTCAAATAGAGCTTGCGAGTTTTGTGCAAGCGAATAAAACCTATTCGCGAAGTTACAGAGAATGACTTCTAGCCAACATTGCCAGACTCCGTGGTGCCAAAGGTGTCTGACCTTGTGGACCATAGTATTTTAGCTGCCAAGATTCTTGAGCTGCGCATACCTCGTGGGATTGCCCGTTGGGTTTGCGATTTCCTTATGGATCGGCGCCAACGAGTAAAGTTAGTCAATGATTGTTTCTCAGAATGGGGCGCCGTAGCATCTGGGGTGCCTCAAGGAACAAAACTTGGCCCTTGGCTCTTCGTTCTGATGATTAACGATCTCCGCCCTTCCGGAGCTGATGCATGGAAATACGTCGATGATACCACGCTCGCTGAGGTGGTTCCTAGGGGAGGTCAAAGTGCCATGCAGGAGACTCTCTCAGCTGTGGAGGATTGGTCCAACACCGACAAGCTTCAACTTAATGCTGACAAGTGTAAAAAGCTGCGAATTGATTTCAAAAGATCGAAGGAACAATTTGACGCGCTCCATGTGAACTCTAAAGAACTTGAACAAGTAGATAGCGTCAAAGTGTTAGGTGTAACGATAAGCAATACACTTAAATGGAACTGTCATGTTTCTGAATTAATTAAGAAAGCTAATAAGCGGATGTATTTTTTGACTTTACTTAAACGTTCCAAGGTTCCTACAAGTGATATTGTCAGCTTTTATACTACTTGTATTAGGCCTGTATTAGAATATTGTGCTCCTCTGTATCATAATTCTCTTCCAGATTACCTAGGTAATGACGTAGAGCGGGTTCAAAAACGTGCTCTTTCTATAATATCGCCCGCACTTTCTTATCACGATTTATTACAATCGCTTAAGTTAGAAACATTGAAGGTTGGACGTAATGATCACTGTCAAAAGTTATTTAGCCAGGTAGTTTCTGAGCTAGAACACAAACTTCGTCATTTTCTACCAGCTAGGAACAAATGTCCGTACAACCTGAGAAAACGTAGTTTTGTTGCATATAAAACGCGCACTAAACGTTTAGTTCCACCTTTTTTCCTACAATGAGTAGGAATTAGATTCCTTGTTTCATTTCTTATTATAAATACAGTTTTATAGTTTTAATATTATAAATTTTGAATTTTGAATTTTGTTAATAGTCATGCAATTCAGCCTTAGTAGGCTGCAATATGATTTTTTCAATAAAGTTACCTATTTATTTATTTGTTTAGTGTCTGTTTCTTACTTCTGGGGAGCGCAATTAATTTTTTACCACCTCCAAAACCATTTTGATTTCTGTTACAGTTTTACTGAGTTCATTCTTTTGATTTTCTGGTAAATATCTGATAACCATGGAGATTCGTTTACGAATATTCTACGCATAAAAGTTGTCAATAAAGAACCGTTCCGGCAAACTGAAGTTGCATGATTTTTAGCAGAAAAACGAAACGCTTATCTCATTCCGGCTGCATCGATTTGGAAGGGTTTGGTGGAAAATCCGGGACGCGGGTTGCCGGGGTCTGTGGTAAACACGGGGTGTCCACGGGATCTGTGGAAAACATGGGTTGACTAAATAAACTAAATGATGAAAATAACGCATGAGCATTGCTACTCTAAAAAACACTTAATTAGGAACGTAATTACCCTAACTGGAAGATTTGAACTGAAATATAGCAGTAACGTATTATGCTAGTAAGTCTGTTCCGGCGGTTGAAAATACAATATATATTTAATGGGAAAAGGTTGACGAAAAAATAAGCTAAAATACTTAGAGAAAACACTTAACAGTTACTAAAACAAAGATTGATCGTTTGAAAAATGTTGTTCAAATTGCGAAATAAATAGCGTTACTATTTCATAATTCTTTTTCCCAAGTTCAAAGTACAGGGAGAATTTCTATCCTAAACCACTGCTTCAATGGAAACTTAACTGAAACGGGAACCCAACAATAATGTTTTCTAACATGTTTATCAACACGTTGAAAATCATAAAAAATATTAGAAAAATCAATATAGTATATAGAAAAGTTTCGTCCATCCTGACTCAGAGACCTAGGTTATTTCTTAAGTATTGCTTGTGCGTAATTGTGAAGCTGATTTGGGACACTGAAAGCTTGATATGGATTATGGGAAATGAACATATTTCTTTTAAAAGCAGAACCCTAATGTCTGGACTCGCAGGACTCTAACCTGGGAACGTGTAATTAATAACCCCTTCACTTAACCACTAGACTACCACATCACTAACTACGAGGGTGTCATTTTTTATTAATGTCAATAATTTTTTCTTCCAAAAGTGCCGCTGTAAACGTGTATTAACAGCCGCTAAGAAGCAAGCTTACACAGTGAAAAATGTCGGTTACCAAACTTCAAGAGAAAGCTAACCATTTTAAAATCAAGCTTTAGACTTAACCATTATTCAGCAATGATTTTATATATATACTAATTAGTTTTGGTAAATAATCGGCACATTTTTAGTCAGTTGATCTTTAGTGGTTAAGTGGATAAAAACAGTTCCTTCGAAGTGGGTGCTCCGGGTTCAAATCCTGTCCAGGGGCTGCTTTTACTTTTTTCTTTTTACTTGCTACCACAAGTCCTGGGACACACTGTCCTAAATTAACGATAATAGTAAATTGAAAGCAATTAACAATTAACGATAATCGTCAATTCAAGGTAGAGAACATGTTGCCAACTGAATATCCCAAGCTTCCCTTCTCCGAGCATTGGGCAGTTTTTCATTTGTCTTTTACAGTATTGCAGTATGGCAATACTTTAAAGCCCAATACTTCTATATCTCCACCTGCAGGAGATCTTGTCATCGTTTCAAAGATGGCGCGAGGATGGACTTCAAGTCACTTGCAAAGGGCAACTATTCAGAAAGCTGGGAAATGTTTATTTTCACTGTCATGTCCACTGTGTACAACGGAAACAACCTTTTTTGTAAGGCAGATGGTGTTCATTTCCTCTAGAAATCAAAACCTTGCTCACAGTTATGCACAAGAAATACTTAAAGGGGCTATTTCACGCAAAATGATATTTCATGACACCCAAAATGCCTAAAAGGTAGAATGAACATTGCAATAACCACTTAAAACTCTTGACCAACATAGAAGAAATATAGCAAAACGAAAGAGAAGCATTTGGATAGCAATGCTCATACTTTATTTTCATTATTTAGTTTATTTAGTCACCCCGTGTTTTCCACAGACCCCGTCACCCCGTGTTTTCCATAGACCCCGGCACCCCGTGTTTTCCATAGATCCCGGCACCCCGTGTTTTCCATAGACCCCGGCACCCCGTGTTTTCCACAGACCCCATCACCCCGTGTTTTCCACAGACCCCGTCACCCCGTGTTTTCCACAGACCCCGGCACCCCGTGTTTTCCATAGACCCCGGCACCCCGTGTTTTCCACAGACCCCGGCACCCCGTGTTTCCATAGATCCCGGCACCTCGCGCCCCGGTTTTTCCACCAAATCTCCACCAAACCATTTGGAAGGGTGTCGGGGAATTTTTTCTTCTGTGTTGTTTCGTTTTCTTTTGTTTTCCCGAAACCACAACATAAAACAGAAAAGTAAACAAAAAGCGAATGAAGCCAACCCTGAGTTGGCAATTCGCTGATAGATAGCCGATTCCGAAAGACTTGCAGTAATGCTTCGGTAAACCTCTGAAGGTGGCGTGACATATTGATGTTAATTTGCGCAAGAATTTCACTTGTTTCACGGTGTGAAATATTTCTTAGAGATTACGACCTTTTTTCACGGTGTGAAATAGTTTCACGGTGAATGTGACTTTTTTCACAGAGAGAAATTTCACTCACATTCCAATAATGTTCAACAATTTCACGGCCAGGACCCTGAAAAATAGCCGTAGCGTGAAATTTGGATAAGCCCCCAAATCGCGTGAAGGGTCACAAAT
>NC_090891.1:3865135-3877635 GCF_036669925.1 Montipora capricornis | reverse complement strand
TTTTAAAGCGATAAACGATACTGAAATAACTATAATATTTTCAAAAAAGATGATTTGACAAAAAAAAAAAATCAATGCTTAGCTATATTTTGTATTTGGGGGTAAAACGAAAAAAAAAAAATTAATTCAATTCAAAGACCTTTAGTTATAAAAACGAGCGATAAAAAAACGACGTTTCGACCGCTCCACGGTCATTTTCAAGACCGTGGAGCGGTCGAAACGTCGTTCTTATTTTTTATCGCTCGTTTTTATAACTAAATGTTTTAGTAAGAACTTATTACTTCGAATTCAAAGACCGCCGGAAATTTACCTTTTTTCTCAACCGAAAGTCAGTTCGTTTATCTGAAAACGAGCGCGAGGAAGGGCGAGGAAAACCCTTCGATGCAAACAATAGTTTGTGCGGTTATTTGTGCTTGTGAGTGGGTTTTCTGGCCAGCTCATGATATGATGACGTCAGTCACCGGAAGTAACATTTCACTTCCTTAGCAATGCGCGAAAAATCCGTCTGTGGGCTTCTCTCGAGGCTTTCTTCGCTTAAATTTCTCAAATTTCGTCGCCTCTACTCTCGTGCTCTTTCCTGCTCTTTATCCCGTTGCTCGTCACTAATATGATTTCACACCAGAAAAACGCCGGTTTGCCAAATGCAACGCTGCCACTCGTATCGTCACGTGATCCATCTTGGATGACGCCGTTGGTGAAATCTTTGATCAGGAGGAAAACAAAAATCGGCTCAACTCAGATGGGTCTCTTGCAGGAAATTAACTCAAAGATCAATTGCTTAATTTGTAAGAACAGACGGAATCTACTCAACGCGCCCGTCGGATCCAAGGAATGGTGGAGGCAAGTGGATAATCTATCACAGCGTTGTCATTCTTCTGCAAAGGTTTCTTTAGATACACAATCTCTACAAGAACTCAATGATTATTTTGCTGATCTCTGCTGGGACCCAGATTACAAAGAGCCTACGCCGGCGGAGGTTTGTGAAGAAATCCAGGCACCGGAGATATCAGAAAGACATGTATGGATGTGCCTACAGTATTTAAAGAAAACGGCGACCGGACCAGATATGATACCATATTGGATTTGGAAAAATCATGCAGAAATTTTCGCCCCTATAATATATAAAATTTGGAACCTGTCCTTGAAGTCTAGTACCTGGCCTTCATCGTGGAAGAGAGCTCACGTGACCCCACTCCCTAAAGTAGATGTCCCCAAGGATAAAAATGAATACACAGGAATTAGCGCGCGGTTTTGAGAGGTCCGTCTATAACATCCATGCGCGGGACACTGTAGAGCAACATCTAAGCTCTACTCAGTTCGCCTACAGGACTGGCAGCAGCTGCACAGATGCTCTTGTGAGCATGCAGCACGCTGTTTATAGTTATCTTGACAAACCGAACTGTAAAGCTGTTCGCCTGTTCGCAATGGACTTCATTAAGGCGTTCGATTGTGTTAACCATGAAATGCTAACCAATAAGCTTAAGCGATTACCATTAGATCCCGACATTATTAATTGGTACCTTAGCTTTCTCGATAATCGTCAACAACGAGTTGTTTACAATGGCTTTGAGGGTCAGTGGAAAAAGATTAATAGAGGGACAACACAAGGAAGTGTTAGTGGCCCATATTTATTTAACATCTTTATAAACGATTTAGAGCTTGTATTAGGTAACCAACCTGCTCTTTTCAAATATGCCGATGATTTCAGCATTATTGTTCCTATCTGGAGTAACGGCTTATGCCACACAGGTCTAGTGGACGAGTTTTTAACATGGACAAATAATAATAAAATGGTATGTAATCCCGTAAAGTGTAAGGAGCTGGTCTTTCGCAAGAGTAATTACAATGACAATATCGCCCAAATTCACAACATTCAACAATGTAATGAATTACTACTCTTGGGCGTTACTTTTCAAAGTAATTGTAAATACAACCTTCACGTTAAATCGAAACTATTGAAGGCCAATAAGTGCCTTTTTATTTTAAGATCGCTAAGAAAAGAAGGGATGTGTCAGGAAGGGGTGGACCGGTTTTTTAACACAGTAGTTTTACCGAATTTCACGTATGGCCTGTCTGTATATGGGGCGCCTGACTCTGATCTCACTGCTATACAATCATTTTTAGACATAAGTTTTAAAAGAAAATATATATCGGTTAAAATAGACATTCGCAGCATTTTAGAAGAATCGGACTTGAATTTATATACGTCACGCTCTATTAGTCCTTGTCCTATTTTCTGCATATTACCGAAAGAAAAGGAAACAAATTATAACTTAAGGAAAACATCTGTAAAGCGCCCAGCAGTTAATACTGAAAGGTTGAAGAACTCATATGTAAATAGACTAATTTTTAAATATATTATTTAGGTTGCTAGATTATTGATGTCATTTTTATTAAGATAGCTATAGCTGTAATTTCTTAAATTTGATATATTTGTAACTTAAGATATGTTCTTTTATCACGAGATAATAAAGATTATTATTATTATTATTTATTATTTTCCGCCAAGGAAAATTGCCAGCGGAGCTCAAGCGCATCAGCGGAGCACCATAGTAAGGACTGTTAGAATAAATGAAATTACTTATATTTGAACGGTGTAATGGACATGAAATGAACGTTTCAAAGATCGGTGACCTTGCTATTGCACTATTGAAATATGGTGTCCATGGCACTTCATACGATTGGTTTAGATCATACTTGGGCTGCCGCAAATGATTTTTTTATAAATGGTTCTCTCTCTTGGGACCGTTTCCTTACTTGTGGTATACCTCAAGGTACAATTCTGGGTCCACTCTTTTTTATAACGTATATCAACGACTTACCTAACTGTCTATCAAATTCTGAACCTTGAATGTATGCTGATGATACACACATAACCTTTGCTAGTAATAACATCCAAAATATTAACACTGTTTTAAATGAGGATCTTGCTAGAGTTGAAAAATGGCTAACTGCTTACAAGCTTACTCTTAACGCATCTAAGACTGACTTTCTGTTGATCGGATCGAGGCAAAGGCTAAGCTCGTTTCACAACCCTCCGTCACTTATGACTGACGGTGCACCTATAACTCAAGTTACTTCTACGAAATCTCTAAGTGTTCATATTTATCAGACTTTATCCTGGAATGATCATGTTGAGAATTCATGTAAGAAAATCGGGTCTGGTATTGGAGGGGTTGAGAGAATGAGGTTTTTCGTTCCACATGAGATTCTCCGATCACTCTTCATGTCGTTAATACAGCCTCACTTTGATTACTGCAATAGGCCTTTTTCGATATATTAAAATTCAGCTTGATAGCGAGTCAGTGAGGACAAAGACAAAGGAAAGTGGATGATATGTAAATATTTTTCACATTAATTCCCACGTGTTTCTATTGTCTTTGTCCTCACTGCCTCACTTTCAAGCTGAATATTTAATATATCGAAAATGGCCTATTCTGTTTGGGGATATTACGGCAAAACCCTAGCCAGTAAACTTCAAAAACTTTAAAATCACGCTGCGCGTATACTCACTTAGTTGAACTACGATGCCAACGCTGATAACCTTATCCAAAAACTTGGATGGATAAAACTTGATTCTCAACGAACAATCCATATGGCTGTGATGATTTTAAAGTCGCTTAATGGGCTTACTCCCGATTACCTTAGTTCCAAGTTTGTTGACCGTATTAGTGTCTCTAATTACTCCTTAAGGGACACAGAGGACAAACTAGCTTTCCCACAGCCACACCCAAACTATGTAAAAAATAGCTTCAGTTATTCTGGAGCAGTTATTTGGAATAGTTTACCAGTCGAGTTGCGGCAGGCTGATTCCCGAAGAGCGATCCGGGCTGGCTGCGAGCGTCTCCTTTCATCAAGTTAAATCTACAATGTTTACACACGGCACCCATGTAAAGCAGGTTTTATTTTGTCATTTAATATTATAGTTGTATTTACTGATTATTTAGAGTAATTTTAGAATAATGTAGTTTTAGTCGTTGTATAATTTGTAACCCTGTAATGTAGTGGAGATACTGTTGATGATGCTGTTACTCTTTTGAACCATGCTCTATTAGAATTATACAACTGGTGTTCGGAAAATAACTTATCCCCTCACTAAACTCACTTGAAATGCTCCACCAAAGGGTGGCAAGGGTGATATACAAGCTACCCAAGGACTTGCCCTCTTCTGATGTCTATCAACACACAACTGGGACACTATAGACTATATGTACAAACTCCGTTTAATCAAACTGTTTTACAAAATTGTTAGCGAAGAAGCAACTACTACATTATCTTATTTAGTGAACAGGCCTTTTACCAACTACAATCTTAGAAACTGTAACAGGATTACCGTCCCACGATTTAATTCCTATTTTCTGAAAAACTCAGTTGGAAACAGAGGAACCATCCTATGGAACAATGTATACACCCATTACACAGGAAACAACTTCAAGACATTCTTCCGCATTGTTAAGACAGACACTTACATTAAGAATATTAATTTTAATGCCCAGTCAGTTCAATCACTCCCTAGATTTCATAATGATTTTAAATGTTTTTGAGTCTCTTTTACAGACCGTTTATTATTTTTTAGTTGCAGATGTCTATTCTTAAACAGTTCTACCTTGTACCTCAATTATCTAAATTAGCATTTGGACATACACATTTTATTTTCTTTCATAATGGCGGCCAACTAAAAGATTATTTTGTTTTAATGCTAATAAGCCTTTCTAGCCTCGCTACGACGAGCAAATTTCAAAAGAACATATATGCGCGACAAAAGTGATGTGGTTATCATTGTGGGCCGGATCACTTAAAACGGACTGAAAGAGCTTATTGGTTAAAATCTCCCGGCGCTCGCACAAGCGGACCGGCCCCGTTAGCGAAAGCGCATCTTGGTAAGCGCAATCCGGAAAGACAATTCGCATTGGGCGCTTCTGAAGTCTCTCAATATCAGCTGAGATACTTCAGGGAGGCTACTGTGAAAAATAGGTACGCATTGTGTACGTGTGGTAGTGCAATAACTTGAAAAAGTGCTTTATTCCATAACTGTCAACTGAGCTACGTTTTGTTTTCCAGGACGTAATATGTTGCTCTAATACTACACGATATTGTTTTGGTACCGTAAATCATTACAGTACCATGGTAGATGTCTTCGGTAAATAGCCCCCTGAGAAGACATGTAGCTACCAGTAAAATACTAAACCCAGAAAGATTGAAGAGAATTAATGGGAATCAAGAAACATTGGCTTCGAGGCTGACATGAAGCTCAACTTCTTTTTCACAGCAAGTTAAAGCGTGTACTCTGAGCGTATGACAGCACCCTTCCAACAGACTTGTTTATTTTGGTGTTTCACCCATTTATTTTCCGTTGCGGTTGTTTGGTGACAAGAGGATTTGAAAAGGCTCTTCAGCTTTGTTTTCCCTCTCACCTATAAACACAAAGGCGGCCTCCGCTTCTCTATTTTTCATACAGATGTAATTTTTTAAAAGGAAATTGGAGCGAAAAATTGCATGAATAAATTACAAGAGAAGAAAGAGGCTATCAGTGAAATCAACAGACTCAGACTAGCCGATATAATCTACATGTTTACCAATCACCTAAATTAAAGTAGTGTTGCAGAATGTACACTTACACTCGATGACTAAAAGATTTCGACATACGTGAAAATTAAGTTGCGATTTTTTAATGTTTCATTTAATTCAGAAGAGCTCATCTTTTCTATTACTGGGCAATTTTTTTTAGCACGGCGCCGTGGGAATTTAACACAAACAAGCTGATGAAAGCTACATTTTTTGCTGATCGATCGCTGCAATGATCGCAATCCGTTAAAGTGAAACTTAGTGATTCGGCGGAGACAATGAACAAACAGGAGAACCCGTGAAAGGAGGACCGAGAGTTGAAAGCAAGTGAGAATATGGTTGGTGAAGTATGTGCCCCAGAAGTGGACAGGAGTGGACTGACTGAAAAACAATTTCATCAGGCTAGACAGTTGTTAATTGAAGAAGCAGATGCATTTGCGAAGATCGGGTTACGGTGACATTGTGTGTATTCCAGAGTTACAGATATCACGCTTACTGATACTTAGCCAGTCGAGGAGAGCTTTCTTCAGTTTCTTGCAATACCACGAAGTTTATTTCCAGAAGTGAAGGTCTACATTGAAAATCTGCTTAACCGAAGGTTCATCAGGAAATCTAAGTCACCTTTCTCGAGTAGTGTTGTTCGTGTACGTAAAAAGGAGGGTGGAATGATTCCGAATAACGTGTTCAGCTGTTCACGTAAACGAGTTAACTCCTACTGCTAAATGCGACCGGTCGAACGAAAATTTCTTAGCAATAAAGGAAAAGAAAAGAGAAAAAAAAGAGTAATATTTATTACGGGAGCGCTGATTGACAAAGTTAATTCTTCCAGTAAATAATCTTTAAAATGAATGCTGAATTCCAGTCTTCTAATTCTGCGCCATGAACCGAAAAAAGAGCTTCAATAGCCCACACTACCATGAGTTTTCTTAACTTCCAATTAGGAAATAAAAACAGACAGCAAAAACCGAGCAATAGAGGAGTAACTTTGCAGCGCTTGAAACCAAGATGCTCTGAAAATTGGGGAAACTCGTGTTCATTGAAAAGATGCGCAGATGACTAGTCGGGCGACAAGTCTACTTCAGCACGCGACTCGAGCTAACTGGGCATACGGACATGAATCGTGTCTTGACTTCTAAACTCGTATGGGTATATCTGTTTCGCAAACGGATATAAAATGGTGGACTTGAAAATAGTCTACGGGAACCAATACTAATTGAATATGGAACATTTTCACAAAGAAAGCTTAAATTGACTCAAATCCACTGTGTAAAATGGCGTGGTACTAATATATCACGGAAGAAACCATTTTCCGTTTTCGAACCGATTTCGTTTGCGTGACACGTGATACTTTGCATATGCCAAAGAACGCAAAGTCACGCAACGTTATCTATTATTAACAGTTCCTTCTCGATTTTCAACACTATCCACACATATCAGGAAAATAAACGCAGTTTAAGCATTTCATAGCGCGTAAAAAGGTTAAAAGAAGTTTCAAAAGTGTGAAAGGAGACCGAATCATCTTTCTGGTGATCGTGATTCACAGCTCGAATGAAATTACTCTCTTGAAGTATGCAAGCTTTCAAAATTGTCTAGCAGCACGATCGTATAACTTAATTCTCGGAACTAGAACAAATGATAAAATAATAAGGTTTAGCGAAGTGATTTATGACAGGCAGTTTGCGTGGACCACAACGTCAGAAATTGTTGTGAATTTCAGACAAGCCAATCGAACAAATTCTACGTTGACATACAATGATTAACTTACGAAACCAAACAACAGGATTAACTTACGCACGCTCTGGCCATACAGTTCCAAAACCATCGAAATAAGAACACACAATGATAGTCTCGTTAAAGTCATCCTGTATGATTCGTGGCAATCGTTCAAAAATGGCGGAGGCTGAAAGAACTCATCTTTGTGTTCATCAGTGACCTAACGATTTCAGAATTCGTAAGGCGTGACTTGAATTGAATAGCGGAAGTCTAAAAGACGTCAGCCTAGGCAAAATTTATCTATATTTGGAAAATTCGTGTGGATGTGATATAGTCGAAAACAAAACGGGACATTCGAAGATAAAACAGCCACTGATTTGAAGAGCGATAAGAAATCACTTACTTAATATCGCAAAATTTCTTAATTTTACAGCACGCAAACCAAGGTGGCTTCACAACCACTTATCTTCTTGGTTAATTCAAGTATTATTTGGATTGAATAGTTTCTCTTTCCCTTCAAGTTATTTCCGATAGATCATGTGCAGAGGCTTAACTTGTATTCTTGCTATGATGCCATGACGTAATGTCTGTGTCCAAAACTTATTCTCGGACTCCATTCGTTTGTGAACGATTCGTTACATGTGAGTGAACAATACTATCTATGAAGCATGATAATGAGGAAAAATGCAGACAGCGACATCACAAGGTTGAATTTGTGTAATTGTAGTGTAAAATGGGGAGCTTTTTGAGACAGGGCAACCGGAAGTGCATGGGCACCCAACGAGAATATTGTTCAAAACCACTTAAACATAGCATTGTTAAACGTATTTTAGTATTTAAAAGGTAGATATAGGCATATTTTTATCCCCTAAAAATTTTTCATCTGTTCGGACTTCCTAGCTGAAAGTCTAGTGATCCGAAAATTATAGGGATCAAAACTTGCCTTTTCGAAAATTTCAGCCAGAAAAAAGGCTCCCGTAAATTCTAGGTGACCTTTTTAGGGTAAAAATCCGTTTAAAATGGGCAATTTTACCATTTTTCAGATGTTCGAAAATCCTAGGAGAGGCAGGCACGCAAGACATTTTACAACAAATGTTCCGAAATTCTAGATCTCAAATCGTCTTCCGAACAGATATTTTCCGAAAATTGACGTTGGGTGCCCCTGGAAGTGAGATGTGTTCGCTTTAGAACCACATTCGTATTGCTTAGTATCGTGTCTCCATTGGGGAAAATTAGTTCCAAAATCTGTGAGAGAGTTGAATGTACTGTCCTGCCATGCGATAAGTTCACTGCCGGCTGCCGCTTGCGGCACAAAAACGCCGCGTGCTTGAGAGGCTGTCTCCGTAAAAGCGGTCCGGTCGATCTGGTTTGAAAAATAGATTTCGCTCGTTTCTTGTGTTGCAAGACTTTCGTGTGCTTATACTAAAACCACAATCCGCTTGATCGGATCATTTAAATTATTAGGGTATCCTTGGTTCACCGCTCTGGCGCCCTATATCGAGGCTTCAATTTGACTCAACTTTGAAGATCAATTTATCAAGAACTAACGAAGCCTGTGCAAAACGAAAACGAAAGCCAGTCACTTCATGTCTTTTGAATACACAAAGGGGACTTTCATTATATGACGGTACCAGCGAGACTGATAGCGAACACCGATCAACTTCAAACTCTATTTATGAAAAAGTGTGGCGGTCTTTTTCAATAAAAAAAACGCAGCTGGAAAGTAAGTACCATACCGTTGTGTAGGGGCGTCAAAAGGAGAGGAATAGTCCTGTCTTAAGACTCAACATTTAATAACATCGGTCAATATGGCGGAAAACCAACACAGACTAAGCACATGGTCACAATTTACCCATGATTCTTCTGGGGCTCGTAAAATAATAATTAACAAGATATGACACATACATAATGTCATTGCGGAGAGAAACGGCTTGCGGCCCGTCCTTGCAATTGATAGAATAATTATAGCTCTCTGAACTTGCCTAATTTCTAGTCCACGGATTATGTGGTCGGACCCATCCTTGACCAGTTGGAAACATCCTATGCATGAACATACTAAAAATCCCCAAAGATCAAAGCATGGGTAAGTTCCATTTGCCTATGTCATGAAAACGAGGCTGTCAACCGGAAGTTGCCGTTTAGCGCTTTTCATTGGTATAATTCGAGTCACTTCGCCAAAACTAAGAACCTATTCTTCAGAACAATGATTTTAGGGCCTTCATCGTGAAAGAACTTTCCACAAAATATATTTAAATTAGTGAATTATTAAAGTCTATTTAGAGTTTGCGTAGCCAGCAGTGAGATCTCATTTTGCCGAACATTACGAGCTTTACCTGTAGCTAGACGCGTAGGCTTTGAAATCGGGCCGATCGCTAATTCAGGCGTGACTGCAGACTGATTTTCTTAAATGACAAAATGTAAAAGAAACTGATGTAATTGTTGTCTACTTTGAGTGGTATGAATAAGAGTATCATATCATTAATTACTTTTAAAAAAGACAGTCTCTCTCTGTTCAGTCTCAGCGTCTTTATATACTATTGCCGCGTTTTCCAGGTTCTCGTCGCTATTTGTTGTATCCAGTGAAACTATGATACAAAAGTAATAAAAAAATCAATAAAATTAAAATAAGACCAGAAATCTTATAGACATAACTAAATGATTATAACTAGTACATAATAACATCATACCTGTCTGATGAAGATGAGGTACAGGTACTTTCAGAGCTTCCGAATACAGCAGTACATTCAAAGCAGCGTCGACAATGAGGTGCGCACGCACTGCACGAGAAATAGCTTTTCCGGCCATTATATGGTCTACAGAATCAGATGCATATATCAGTTCTAACACTTCTCGTAAACCATACCCCGCCATCAGATGGCCAATGCTTCCGAGAAAGCTCATCTCCGCGTGACAGGCTCGTAGACGCACAATAACTTTGCGCAAATCACTTTTAGCTGGTTCCGTCTGTATTAAGTTAAAGGCCTTTACCCACAGCGGCTGATCAAACGTGACGGTGGGATTTTCAATACTGTGTTGCTTAGCATGCTCGGAAACAAAGTGCAAGATGAAAGAGACACACGTAACATTACTTGGACTCATATCGATCATAGGAAGGAACATAACAGAAGACTTGGCCTGGTGTCTTCCTAGGTTGCGTCATGCCACTCCAAGATGGGCGTGGGTTGCCAAACAATAGAGACATCTTCCACAGAATGTCGAGGTTAGCAGTGGGGTCTTCCGCTCGCACAAGAACCAAGTCTTTATATTTGATCTCCACGTTCACCTGTCGGGGCCCGCATGAATGTATTGCTACCCTTCCAGTTGCTGAGATTTCTTTGAGAGTAACCTTGCGTTGCGTGACGTTATGACCGTGCTTTGTGCCAGGTGTTACGACTGCAATCGTGCCCATACCGTGGAGGGTGTTATGCCAGTCGAGAGTCCTAGTGTTGTGGTCAACATTGTCGGCTGCGTACTGAACAAACTCGCCATTAAAAGAGGGTGAACAACATCCGTGGTGATGCAAAGTGTCAATAAGGAAGCTCCAGGCAAAACTGTGGTGCAACTAAACTGCAAGCCCGATCTGTAGAGGTGCGACAACTACCCGTGGCCGCGCAGCTTGAACCATGGCCTGTCCGATATATAGATGCTACCTTCATTGCGTTATTTTTCTCCGAGGTAAGAACCTCCAAAAACGTTGAAAATGAGGCGGGATATGGTAGGGTAGCTGTCACTTGATGTCGCGATTGATTTGAGGTCGTTTTTAATCAGCTTGGCTGCGGTTTTGATGATGTTCATTTGTTCTTCGTTGATATCTACGTCATCTTGGTGCTCGTGAAACTCCTGTAAGATTGCCGTTGCCGTGGTTCTGAAAGTTACTACGTCTGTCTTGCCGTTAATATCCATTATTGCTGCGAAGCCTTAGCGAAGCAGCAACACTATTTCTGACTTGACCGTGTGGAGCCTGGTCGCTTTATAATCTGTGATCTCTCGATCCGATTTTTTTTGGTGGCGATGATTTTGAGTAGCTGCCCTCGCCCTCGCCATCGAGACTTTCATTGCAAAGAACACACTTCACTATTTCATCCATGAATTGTTGGAAACCTTCGTCTGAAATTATTGGCAAATTGAAACTTGTTAACTATCAAGACGAACGAAAAATCTGTTTTGTGTTCAAAACGTTCTAATAGCCCACTTTCGATATATGAAAATTCAGTCCTAAACAAAAGGCACCATCTCGAGGCTCTGGGGAATAACCTCATACAAATCCTTACATTTATTCCCCAGAGCCTCGAGGTGATGCCTTTTGTTTAGGACAGAATTAAATATATCGAAAGTGGGCTATTGCTTGCATAAATAACATTTTACAAAGAGTTTTCATTCAGGGACCGATTTTTAAATTGACTTGCAGGGCGCACGCTGTCTCTTTTACTTCATAAAAGGGTAAAATCATTTCCTTCGGCTTTAGCGAAAAATTTCGCAAGTTTCATATTTCTGATGCAATTCCTGGACATTTTTTTCTTTACGTTCTGAGGTGAATTAGATGAATTTACTGATGAGTTAAGACAAAAAAGAATACTACAATGTAAAGCGCGAAGCGCTTAGTGAAAAACAGGTTTTTCACCGAGGTGAAATTCATTTTAGAAGTCTCTACTCAGTTTCTTTTTCCTGAAAAATATAATCTTCCAACATGACATTACTGTTACTATTAGTGTAAAATTGTCCTTTTTAAGTTGTAATTTCGCTCTTGGAAGACACAATTCTTCCTCAAGTGTATTAAGGCTTGACCAACCTAATTATTACGCATATTTTTATTTGAAGGAAAGCATTTGTCCAATGTCCAGGAAACTTAGCAGAAAGTTTATAATCGGCCTTGTTATTAGGGTTACCGTATACCTTGAGATCGGCAATTTTCTTCAAATTTGGATTTTTTTGGTTAAAGTAGTGATCGAAATGGGATATGTAATGTAAAAAAGAAATTATTCAAAAAGATTAAATATTGGCGGAGAAATGGCGGTTTTACGTTTTTGGACGGAAGTAAAAATTACCCGTTTGACAACTTATAACGTTCATATTCTTAACTCAAAAATGCGGAAAATTTATACTTCATAATTTTGAAAACGTTTGGCATTAACACGTTTAGCACAACCGTGCTTACCGAATGCCGCCTTTTAAAGTGGTACTCCGTATTTACCTTTTAAGATATTTGGATGTTTATCATGTCA
>NC_090891.1:3847635-3855135 GCF_036669925.1 Montipora capricornis | reverse complement strand
GTTGAAACATGAAAGAAACGATGAAAAACTACCAAAATAGAAAAAATAAAAAGTGGTTCCCGTAAAAAGGGCGACCATACATAAACAAACTCTTGACACGTCAAAATCCTATTGAAATTTTACAAAATGTTACGAAATTTGCTGATCGTTTCCTCAACCGCTTCAGAGTTACGAATGTTAGAAGTCAGCATCCTTCCCACTCCTTCCCCATAAGGAACAAGGACTAATTAGGGTAAAGCTATGAAGCATTCCGTAAAGTAATTTTGGGGCTTGCCAGACTCCGAGAGATTGGCCCACCCTATGGGTGAAAGCAGCGATAAAAAACTCCTGGTACAGCATATAAAAGATAAACCTTTTCTTTTGTTATCACGGATTGGTCAAATTAATTTTAGCCAATATCACAATCGTCTCTTGTGCGAAAGGGAACCGGCCAGGCCCATAGGCTGGATATTGATGGTTTGCATCTGACGTCACGACGGCCATGTTGGTGTTCAGAACAATGCAGTAAAATGCCTTTTGAGAATTTGACTCTATTATTATGCAAAACTTGTGGGGCCATTTTCTATTGTTTTGTACACCAACATAGCCGTCTCATCACGTGGATACAAACCAAGAATTGTTGAGTGGGTGGGTGTTAGCGCCGCTGACGGGAATGTTTAGGGGGTCCTGAGACGAGATCCTCTTACGAGGTGTTCTGTAATTGTGTGCAGGTTTAGCGTGGAGGAATTATAAATTTGATAACTCTTATTGCAATAAAATTCAAAATCCTCACCTCCCCACCCACCTTTACCTCTGAAGTGCTATCATTGAATTTGGTCAGTGGTTGTCCCAAAGGGTAAATAGGGCGGCAATCTTCATTGATGTTCACCGTTTTGTGGTGGAAAAACGTCGATGTAAGAATGATAATAGCAGAGAAAAGGCAACTTAGATACCCAAAATTGATTTGCACCTTCAGGGATCCAGTACCTGGGCAGCAGAGATCGTCCTTTGTTTGTTAAATCATGGAGCGAAATTCGAACAATGAAACATTTATCTGTGGCAGGTAAGCCAAGCAGAAGCCCTTAAAAGAGGGTTTATTCCCCTTCAATTGACCTTTAATGTATTTAAATGTATTTTTCGTTTATTTAGGTTGTCTTAGGTCTATCTTCGTGCGAGGTTGGTGAACGCTCCCTGTTAACGAGTCTTTCAATGTGGAGCCAAAACTTAGGCACGTTCAGAGAGCTATAAATATTCCTTGGAGGACGGGCCGTAGGGTTTCTCTCCGTAATGACATTATGTATGGTACTTACTTTCCAGCTGCGTTGGTTTGATTGAAAAAGACCGCCGTACTTTTTCATAAATAGAGTTTGAAGTTTATCGATGTTCGCGTGTCTGATTAAGCTGTCTCGCTGGTAGCTTCATGTTAATGAAAGTCACCTTTGTGTATTCAAAAGACATGAAGTAACTGACCATCGTTTTTGTTTTGTACAGGCTTCGTTAGTTCTCGATAAATTGATCTTCAAAGTTGAGTCAAATTAAAGCCTCGATATAGGGCGCCATCAGCGTTCGAGCGGGTGAACCAAAAATCCCTCAAAACTCGAATAATTTAAAGATCCGATCAAGCGGATTGTGGGTTTAGTATAAGGACATGGAAGTCTTGCAACACACAAGAAATGAGCGAAATCTATTTTTCAAACCAGATCGACCGGACCGCTTTTACGGAGATAGCCTCGATCTTAAGTTCCCTATTAAAACGAGATCTAAGTCCTGTGCATAAGCGAAGGATGAAGGCCGGAGATGAAGGCTGGCTTTCACTGCTGACATAAGGAAAACTACAAGCTACATACACGCAGACGCATTTAATTTGTTTAAATAGTCTTTTGTTCTGGACCGTGACTAATGATCAAAACTCTACTGAGCTCGCTTTGAGCTTGGGTATCTTGCTTGTGCTTATGCTTAGGTCGCTCGTGAAAAGAAGAATTTTAAAGGCCCACCTACTGTCCTTCAACCGACAGGGTTTTCGACCGTTTAGTTTGGCATTTGTTATCGTAGCGATCTGATTGGATGAATTTCAGCTTTGACAGGAACGCAATGCCTGTCGGTTGATGGTGTTAGAGCAGTGGAGTAAACATTATGTACTCAACAGAATATTGCATCTCTGATTAGTCAATGACAAATGCATAAAGGTTGCAGAGTGCAATACAGAAGTTGCTATGGAAACACACCGAGAGAGTAATTTCTTTAACCTGCGATCAGGCCCATTTTTAGAATCGCTGGCTCATTTGCTTTCCTGTGTCGTCGCTTGCCAACCACACAGTATGTACCGCGCTAAACTAAAATGGAGCCTGGTTAGCATTTCTTGATTTATGGTCACTCGTGAAATTCATACGCAACCAAGCCATAACTTTCCTCGGGCTCATGGCGCTCAACATGTGTTTGGCTTAAGTCCTCCATTCTCGCAATTTCTCTCTTACTAATAGGTCTACACGTGGTCTAGATTTTGCAATTCTGCTATGTATTATACTCAAGAATTCTGAAAAAATATTACAATACTTGTACATGTTACTGAAGAGAATACGAAAACAACACATACCATTTCAGGGCCGTGGCCAGAAAAAAGTTATGACTGACGCAATGCCGTCCATGGTTAAATTCTCTTTGTAGGTATTTTAGGTGTTCATGATGAGGTACATTACAAACGGACAACACTGGAATCACACTTTAAAAAAAATCACGAAAAATGGTTTGAGGCAGGTGCCTCTGTTTTCCTCATACTGGCTACGCCCCTGCATTTTAATATGCAACGGCGGCGAAGCGGATTGAAAGGTTTTAACCACAGAAGTTAATCCTGACATAACAATCAAAGAATTAATTAATGGGTCCTTAGCTCCAAAGGTATAATTGAGAAGTACTCCTTTTTGTCCGCTATGCAGCGTTTCGTTATTCCACCATTCTTGGTTGTGTTTCTAAAGGTTGGTTTTAAAGTTGCAAAGCAACCGTAAATCGATTTCACATAGTAATGGGACTTGGAATTTGAATTTCATTTTGTCCAAATAAGTTCTTTTCTTTCAGTTAATCACTATGGCCGCTGGTCACGTGATTTAAAACGATCGACGGATGCTTTTAAATGGAACCTCCACTAAAACAAGAAAATAACTTTAAACCACAGAACATAATGTTTGCGATCAAAGCCTCTTGACAACGAAAGCCAATAAATAAGTTTCAGAGTCGCTTGTTTTTTTTTTTTTTTCCGAATTGTGAGAAAACAATAAGGACAACCGCAACACGTCACAGTTATTCAAGATGACAGCACCCGGGAAAATTGAAAGTGAAAATAAACGATTATGAAATTGATTTTTTTCCGATACAAACACTTAAAAAAATCAATGTCGAGCATATATATTTGATTGCAAACATTGTTTTGTTTGGTTTGAAGTTATTCCGTAGTCGTAGCGGAGGTTCCCTTTAATAGGGTTTTACAATTTACGTCTTTGATGGTAATATGTAAATATGGCTGACCGTTTTATTTACCTTGTTATATAAAGACTGCTACCCCGGCAAGGGCTTTTAACAGCATTTTTACCTATGTACATCCCTTGATCTAATGTTAAACTCTTACCATGATATACAAGAAAAAGTCAGTAATCCTTGTTTCGCTTTATACTAAGATTTCTTGGCTTAGCAAGGTGACCTCGGGGATATTTCGGGTGCCTTGCATTTTGCAGCGACAGTACTTATTACTTATTTTCTTTCTAATTTGTTTTTATTTCCTAACGTCATTGCTACCTTAGTCTTTGGTGACGTATCAATTAGTAACTTCCTGCTTAGTCTACAGGGCTTAGCCAATATTTATTTCGATTTTAAGGCTTATCCCCCTTGTTTTTCAACTTCATAGCCATACATTCTAAACCGCAGAAGATACTAACATGCAAGAATGCACTCAACTAAATTCCACTAAACTAGTCAACTATTAGTTTATTATCACACGGCAAAGTTAAGTCGCTTACGAAATTGTTCTTGTAACACCAATACCACGAGATTTTGCAAAGAAGACGAAAACATCACTTGTAAACTAAACTACTTAAATGCATGCCACACGTGCAGCACGGTTTTTGTTCTAGTTTAGAACTGATTACAATACTATGTGTTTTTTTCGTAGCGTTGCAGTTAATCGCCGTCTTCCTTGCTTTAGCTCCTCGGTGACTTTTATAACACTAACTTTTAAGTAGATTTTCACAAGGCACCTTCCAATCATTTCCAGTCAAAAGTAACTAGTTTACGGTACTTGTAATGTCAATCCTGGTCAATCAGTTGGCTGATTATTTCGACAATCTTGACTCGCTCATTGCATCAGTCTTGAGGTGATCTATATCAGCATACACAGTCGCAAGGCTCGCACTATTGATTTGTCCATTACTCTTTTCTGGAGAGTGACTTAGATCCGCGTATATTACACCACGGTATGGGGCAGGCATCTTTAGGAAAAGAGTAGCATTTGATAGAGTTATTAGAAATACTGCTAGAAGCTCGCATATTGCTGGCAAAGATGACTTCTCGCGCGTATCTTTAACATCCAAAGAAGATCTGAAGTAAGGATCTTAAGGGGGTGCTGCTAACGTCGAAAGTTTCTCCTTTTAAAAGGAGGTAGTTGAGAAACCATGTTATTAATAAGCTGCCTTGGTAATTTTATATGCAAATGCCTTGAATTCTCAGCTAAGGACTTTAAACCGTAGGAACCCTCTTACAACTCTCGTTCATAAACTGTGCAAGACTTAAACGAATCCACAAACATAGAAAAAAGAATAGTACATTTAGTTCCCTGTGTTGGGGTTTAACCTATTCTATAGTGGTATGCTCACCTTCAGCCCAGACTTGACGGCTATTATGCAAATGAGATTAGGACGTTAATGGCGGGAATTCAAATTTTGAATGAGATGGGTGTAGTGGTACAACACGTAAAAGTAATATTTTACTGAGCAGGTAGAGAAAATGACGTCATGGATTTATGTCCTAAGCTCATTTGCATAATAACCGTCAAATCTGCTTTGAAGGTGAGCATACCTTTACGTATTCTCCTTAGATACAGTGTATCTGGCTTGGCAATGATATCTCAATAATGCTTATGAGATCATACGAGTAGAAGCAAAGCAAGTCAAGAGGACTTGTGGAGTGCTGGAATCGAACTTCAGGATTAGGATAGAGTTAACAGCACCATAATGTGCTAAATTTGTACAAATAATCACGCTCCTCCATCTTAATTCGAAGGAACATTTATTAGCCTCTGTCAGGCTATGGTCCGAGTGTGGTCCGGGTTCGATTCACGGAAGGGAAGGAGCTGAAATTAACAATTAACGCAAATCAAGTCAAATGTTGGTTTTTGAGGAGAGGGGTAAACCGGAGTACCCGGAGAAAAACCCCTCGGTGCAGGGTAGGGAACCAACAAACTCAACCCACATATGATGCTGAGTCTGGGAATCGAATCCGGGCCATATTTGTGGGAGGCGAGTGCTCTCACCCCTGCGCCATCCCTGCACCCCGGCCACACATGTGGGCTATGTTTGATGGTTCTTTACTCTGCTCCGATAGTTTTTCTCCGGTACTACGGTTTTCCCCTCTCCTCAAAAACTATATATTAAACAACCTTAGTTCGGACGGTTGTGGTGAATGGTAGTTGTAAGTAATAAGTGATAAAAGAAGAAGAAGAAGAAGAAGAAGAAGAAGAAGAAGAAGAAGAAGAAGAAGAAGAAGAAGAAGAAGAAGAAGAAGAAGAAGAAGAAGAAGAAGAAGAAGAGGAGTGAGGAAAGAAGAAGCATTTTTCTATGAGGCTACAGACTGAAGTTATATGGTGATATAGTTCCTGACTTGATAGGACTGAATTATTTCAAGTCATCAAGAAAAGAGCTTTGCTAGCGGACAGTTGAGTAGTTGTACCTAAGTTGTTGTAATAAAGTAGTAGTTTGTCCTGTAAGTCAACAAGTATAAGTAGTGGAGTTTACGCTCCCAGTATACTTAAATAAATTTAGGTAGTAAGGAAATCGCTAATTCTCTTGTCTTTCTGTAGGTAATTGCCTTAAAAGACTGCCGGAGGATCCAGCTGATTAGTCTTTCCAGGAGAAATAAAATTATCATCATCATCATTATTATTATTATTATTATTATTATTAGAATCATTGAGACGCAATGAAACTGAAATGGATAACATCCATAAAGGGAAGGAGGAGGGGAGCGCGTGGGCTAAAATCCTTGCAGTTCTATGCTGTCGCACGAAATTATACTCGTCAAACCTTTAGCCTAGTAAATCGTCATCGAATCCCAGTTTAGTGTATGACCACTTCCCATGATCATTTTCATCTAAGCACTCTGCAACAAGACAGTTATAATTTACCTGTGGAGGTTGTCGTTTCTTGTTCATGTTGTCAGCAACCGCATACAGGTCATCTTTGCATTCATCTTGTCTTGACGCATTTTGTTTTACAAAGGCTCCGTCTTTCTTTTTCACTTCGTTTTCAAATCCAAGCGATGAGAGATCCACGCTGGCTTTATAGTTCTCTCCGTTTCCGGTTGGGCATGTATCTGTATGTTGCATCACAGGGTCTCTGTGAAACGTCACTTTGTCTTGTTTGCTACGAATGTTAACAATTGCGTAAACATGTTGCCTTTCCTGGTCATTTGAAATGTCGCCTTTTTCGGAAGTTCCAGCTAGTTTGGATTCGTCGAAGGAAACAAGGTACCCATCACTCGACTGTGGCTGGATTAGTGCACTTTGTTCCTGGCCAACTGACTCTCCGTAGAGCGATTTTCTTTTTTCTTCTTTGATATTTGCGAGAGTATTCTCTTGCTTAATTTCATGCACATCTTCAAACCGGCCCATTTCCTTCTCGGAGGGAGGCTTCACAAGACACTTTCTCAATTGTGTGCAGTGGTTCTGTTGTTGATCTTCTTGTCGTCTCTTCGAGTTCGTGGCTTAAACAGGAAAGGAAAATACTAATTTAGCTTGGTGCGTGCAAAGATTGGTAACGATCTGTCACCTTTGAAAGGACTGAAACTAGAGAAACTTGATGGTATTAATTAACTTTCTTATCTCAGTACAGTGTGTATATGCAGTCATGTGGACCTTCACACTCTACACTGGCAAGCCTTTACGTAGACTTTTACTAGAAAGTCATTAAGTGCATCATTAAGTGGTTGAGGACACAAAATGAGTACAACTGACCAGTTCAGAACGCTTTGAGAATAGCTATCTTAACGGTATAATTTTTGATCTCAGTTTAGGTGACAATTTATGATTGCTGCAAATGTGTTTTTCTTCTGAGCGCAAAATCCATTGGATAAAAGGTTTGTCAACACAAGTTTAACATGCGAAATTAAGACTCTCACTGAGCTAATTTGATTGATAGATTTTGGGCCCGCGTGACAGACGTAGTTTTTACTCGCGAGGCTGGGTGCCTCGTCTCTGAGGCGATCAGATCCTCTGTAGCATAGGCTCCGTTTTCACCGGTCTCAATTCATGGTCGGGGAATA